>NW_026701140.1:0-91667 GCF_030435755.1 Ochotona princeps | reverse complement strand
TGTGAAGTTAGTGAGCCAAATGGAGTTGTTCTCCCACAAGAACCACTCGGCTGATCCTTCTTCAATATGCCCTTCACCAACATGCAGTGTTTCCTTGATTGAATTAGCTCTCACACCAATATTTGCGTCTAGAGTCTTTGCATTGAGGGCTATCTGAAAACGGCTGTGGCGCTGAAGTTGCCTGTCAATGTGGAGTTGGTGGCATGTGAAACCCGCATGTGGAGCATTCGTTTGTGTGGGATGCTCTACCAGGTTCATTCCTAGATAATGCACTCAAAGGGCACTAAGCATAGAGTATGAAAACTGAGTTTCCTTGAGAGCTGCTTGGAAGCCTGATGGTGTGTGAAGTTAGGGAGCCAAATGGAGTTGTTCTCCCACAAGAACCACTCGGCTGATCCTTCTTCAATATGCCCTTCACCAACATGCAGTGTTTCCTTGATTGAATTAGCTCTCACACCAATATTTGCGTCTAGAGCCTTTGCATTGAGGGCTATCTGAAAACGGCTGTGGCGCTGAAGTTGCCTGTCAATGTGGAGTTGGTGGCCTGTGAAACCCGCATGTGGAGCATTCGTTTGTGTGGGATGCTCACCAAGCTTCATTTCAGTCCTAGGCACTCAAAGGGCACTAAGCATAGAGTGTGAAAACTGAGTTTCCTTGAGAGCTGCTTGGAAGCCTGATGGTGTGTGAAGTTAGTGAGCCAAATGGAGTTGTTCTCCCACAAGAACCACTCGGCTGATCCTTCTTCAATATGCCCTTCACCAACATGCAGTGTTTCCTTGATTGAATTAGCTCTCACACCAATATTTGCATCTACAGCCTTTGCATTGAGGGCTATCTGAAAACGGCTGTGGCGCTGAAGTTGCCTGTCAATGTGGAGTTGGTGGCATGTGAAACCCGCATGTGGAGCATTCGTTTGTGTGGGATGCTCTACCAGGTTCATTCCTAAATAATGCACTCAAAGGGCACTAAGCATAGAGTGTGAAAACTGAGTTTCCTTGAGAGCTGCTTGGAAGCCTGATGGTGTGTGAAGTTAGTGAGCCAAATGGAGTTGTTCTCCCACAAGAACCACTCGGCTGATCCTTCTTCAATATGCCCTTCACCAACATGCAGTGTTTCCTTGATTGAATTAGCTCTCACACCAATATTTGCGTCTAGAGCCTTTGCATTGAGGGCTATCTGAAAACGGCTGTGGCGCTGAAGTTGCCTGTGAATGTGGAGTTGGTGGCATGTGAAACCCGCATGTGGAGCATTCGTTTGTGTGAAATGCTCTACCAGGTTCATTCCTAGATAATGCACTCAAGGGCACTAAGCATAGTATGAAAACTGAGTTTCCTTGAGAGCTGCTTGGAAGCCTGATGGTGTGTGAAGTTAGGGAGCCAAATGGAGTTGTTCTCCCACAAGAACCACTCGGCTGATCCTTCTTCAATATGCCCTTCACCAACATGCAGTGTTTCCTTGATTGAATTAGCTCTCACACCAATATTTGCGTCTAGAGCCTTTGCATTGAGGGCTATCTGAAAACGGCTGTGGCGCTGAAGTTGCCTGAGAATGTGGAGTTGGTGGCATGTGAAACCGGCATGTGGAGCATTGGTTTGTGTGGGATGCTCTACTAGGTTCATTCCTAGATAATGCACTCAAAGGGCACTAAGCATAGAGTGTGAAAACTGAGTTTCCTTGAGAGCTGCTTGGAAGCCTGATGGTGTGTGAAGTTAGTGAGCCAAATGGAGTTGTTCTCCCACAAGAACCACTCGGCTCATCCTTCTTCAATATGCCCTTCACCAACATGCAGTGTTTCCTTGATTGAATTAGCTCTCACACCAATATTTGCGTCTAGAGCCTTTGCATTGAGGGCTATCTGAAAACGGCTGTGGCGCTGAAGTTGCCTGAGAATGTGGAGTTGGTGGCATGTGAAACCCGCATGTGGAGCATTCGTTTGTGTGGGATGCTCTACCAGGTTCATTCCTAAATAATGCACTCAAAGGGCACTAAGCATAGAGTGTGAAAACTGAGTTTCCATGAGAGCTGCTTGGAAGCCTGATGGTGTGTGAAGTTAGTGAGCCAAATGGAGTTGTTCTCCCACAAGAACCACTCGGCTGATCCTTCTTCAATATGCCCTTCACCAACATGCAGTGTTTCCTTGATTGAATTAGCTCTCACACCAATATTTGCGTCTAGAGTCTTTGCATTGAGGGCTATCTGAAAACGGCTGTGGCGCTGAAGTTGCCTGTGAATGTGGAGTTGGTGGCATGTGAAACCCGCATGTGGAGCATTCGTTTGTGTGGGATGCTCTACCAGGTTCATTCCTAGATAATGCACTCAAAGGGCACTAAGCATAGAGTATGAAAACTGAGTTTCCTTGAGAGCTGCTTGGAAGCCTGATGGTGTGTGAAGTTAGGGAGCCAAATGGAGTTGTTCTCCCACAAGAACCACTCGGCTGATCCTTCTTCAATATGCCCTTCACCAACATGCAGTGTTTCCTTGATTGAATTAGCTCTCACAGCAATATTTGCGTCTAGAGCCTTTGCATTGAGGGCTATCTGAAAACGGCTGTGGCGCTGAAGTTGCCTGTCAATGTGGAGTTGGTGGCATGTGAAAACCGCATGTGGAGCATTCGTTTGTGTGGCATGCTCTACCAGGTTCATTCCTAGATAACGCACTCAAAGGGCACTAAGCATAGAGTGTGAAAACTGAGTTTCCTTCTGAGCTGCTTGGAAGCCTGATGGTGTGTGAAGTTATTGAGCCAAATGGAGTTGTTCTCCCACAAGAACCACTCGGCTGATCCTTCTTCAATATGCCCTTCACCAACATGCAGTGTTTCCTTGATTGAATTAGCTCTCACACCAATATTTGCGTCTAGAGCCTTTGCATTGAGGGCTATCTGAAAACGGCTGTGGCGCTGAAGTTGCCTGAGAATGTGGAGTTGGTGGCATGTGAAACCCGCATGTGGAGCATTCGTTTGTGTGGGATGCTCTACCAGGTTCATTCCTAAATAATGCACTCAAAGGGCACTAAGCATAGAGTGTGAAAACTGCGTTTCCTTGAGAGCTGCTTGGAAGCCTGATGGTGTGTGAAGTTAGTGAGCCAAATGGAGTTGTTCTCCCACAAGAACCACTCGGCTGATCCTTCTTCAATATGCCCTTCACCAACATGCAGTGTTTCCTTGATTGAATTAGCTCTCACACCAATATTTGCGTCTAGAGTCTTTGCATTGAGGGCTATCTGAAAACGGCTGTGGCGCTGAAGTTGCCTGAGAATGTGGAGTTGGTGGCATGTGAAACCCGCATGTGGAGCATTCGTTTGTGTGGGATGCTCTACCAGGTTCATTCCTAGATAATGCACTCAAAGGGCACTAAGCATAGAGTATGAAAACTGAGTTTCCTTGAGAGCTGCTTGGAAGCCTGATGGTGTGTGAAGTTAGGGAGCCAAATGGAGTTGTTCTCCCACAAGAACCACTCGGCTGATCCTTCTTCAATATGCCCTTCACCAACATGCAGTGTTTCCTTGATTGAATTAGCTCTTACACCAATATTTGCGTCTAGAGTCTTTGCATTGACGGCTATCTGAAAACGGCTGTGGCGCTGAAGTTGCCTGTCAATGTGGAGTTGGTGGCATGTGAAACCCGCATGTGGAGCATTCGTTTGTGTGGGATGCTCTACCAGGTTCATTCCTAGATAACGAACTCAAAGGGCACTAAGCATAGAGTGTGAAAACTGAGTTTTCTTGAGAGCTGCTTGGAAGCCTGATGGTGTGTGAAGTTAGTGAGCCAAATGGAGTTGTTCTCCCACAAGAACCACTCGGCTGATCCTTCTTCAATATGCCCTTCACCAACATGCAGTGTTTCCTTGATTGAATTAGCTCTCACACCAATATTTGCGTCTAGAGCCTTTGCATTGAGGGCTATCTGAAAACGGCTGTGGCGCTGAAGTTGCCTGAGAATGTGGAGTTGGTGGCATGTGAAACCCGCATGTGGAGCATTCGTTTGTGTGGGATGCTCTACCAGGTTCATTCCTAGATAATGCACTCAAAGGGCACTAAGCATAGAGTGTGAAAACTGAGTTTCCTTGAGAGCTGCTTGGAAGCCTGATGGTGTGTGAAGTTAGTGAGCCAAATGGAGTTGTTCTCCCACAAGAACCACTCGGCTGATCCTTCTTCAATATGCCCTTCACCAACATGCAGTGTTTCCTTGATTGAATTAGCTCTCACACCAATATTTGCGTCTAGAGCCTTTGCATTGAGGGCTATCTGAAAACGGCTGTGGCGCTGAAGTTGCCTGAGAATGTGGAGTTGGTGGCATGTGAAACCCGCATGTGGAGCATTCGTTTGTGTGGGATGCTCTACCAGGTTCATTCCTAGATAATGCACTCAAAGGGCACTAAGCATAGAGTATGAAAACTGAGTTTCCTTGAGAGCTGCTTGGAAGCCTGATGGTGTGTGAAGTTAGGGAGCCAAATGGAGTTGTTCTCCCACAAGAACCACTCGGCTCATCCTTCTTCAATATGCCCTTCACCAACATGCAGTGTTTCCTTGATTGAATTAGCTCTCACACCAATATTTGCGTCTAGAGCCTTTGCATTGAGGGCTATCTGAAAACGGCTGTGGTGCTGAAGTTGCCTGTCAATGTGGAGTTGGTGGCATGTGAAAACCGCATGTGGAGCATTCGTTTGTGTGGGATGCTCTACCAGGTTCATTCCTAGATAACGCACTCAAAGGGCACTAAGCATAGAGTGTGAAAACTGAGTTTCCTTGAGAGCTGCTTGGAAGCCTGATGGTGTGTGAAGTTAGTGAGCCAAATGGAGTTGTTCTCCCACAAGAACCACTCGGCTGATCCTTCTTCAATATGCCCTTCACCAACATGCAGGGTTTCCTTGATTGAATTAGCTCTCACACCAATATTTGCGTCTAGAGCCTTTGCATTGAGGGCTATCTGAAAACGGCTGTGGCGCTGAAGTTGCCTGTGAATGTGGAGTTGGTGGCATGTGAAACCCGCATGTGGAGCATTCGTTTGTTTGGCATGCTCTACCAGGTTCATTCCTAGATAATGCACTCAAAGGGCACTAAGCATAGAGTGTGAAAACTGCGTTTCCTTGAGAGCTGCTTGGAAGCCTGATGGTGTGTGAAGTTAGTGAGCCAAATGGAGTTGTTCTCCCACAAGAACCACTCGGCTGATCCTTCTTCAATATGCCCTTCACCAACATGCAGTGTTTCCTTGATTGAATTAGCTCTCACACCAATATTTGCGTCTAGAGTCTTTGCATTGAGGGCTATCTGAAAACGGCTGTGGCGCTGAAGTTGCCTGAGAATGTGGAGTTGGTGGCATGTGAAACCCGCATGTGGAGCATTCGTTTGTGTGGGATGCTCTACCAGGTTCATTCCTAGATAATGCACTCAAAGGGCACTAAGCATAGAGTATGAAAACTGAGTTTCCTTGAGAGCTGCTTGGAAGCCTGATGGTGTGTGAAGTTAGGGAGCCAAATGGAGTTGTTCTCCCACAAGAACCACTCGGCTGATCCTTCTTCAATATGCCCTTCACCAACATGCAGTGTTTCCTTGATTGAATTAGCTCTTACACCAATATTTGCGTCTAGAGTCTTTGCATTGACGGCTATCTGAAAACGGCTGTGGCGCTGAAGTTGCCTGTCAATGTGGAGTTGGTGGCATGTGAAACCCGCATGTGGAGCATTCGTTTGTGTGGGATGCTCTACCAGGTTCATTCCTAGATAACGCACTCAAAGGGCACTAAGCATAGAGTGTGAAAACTGAGTTTTCTTGAGAGCTGCTTGGAAGCCTGATGGTGTGTGAAGTTAGTGAGCCAAATGGAGTTGTTCTCCCACAAGAACCACTCGGCTGATCCTTCTTCAATATGCCCTTCACCAACATGCAGTGTTTCCTTGATTGAATTAGCTCTCACACCAATATTTGCGTCTAGAGCCTTTGCATTGAGGGCTATCTGAAAACGGCTGTGGCGCTGAAGTTGCCTGAGAATGTGGAGTTGGTGGCATGTGAAACCCGCATGTGGAGCATTCGTTTGTGTGGGATGCTCTACCAGGTTCATTCCTAGATAATGCACTCAAAGGGCACTAAGCATAGAGTGTGAAAACTGAGTTTCCTTGAGAGCTGCTTGGAAGCCTGATGGTGTGTGAAGTTAGTGAGCCAAATGGAGTTGTTCTCCCACAAGAACCACTCGGCTGATCCTTCTTCAATATGCCCTTCACCAACATGCAGTGTTTCCTTGATTGAATTAGCTCTCACACCAATATTTGCGTCTAGAGCCTTTGCATTGAGGGCTATCTGAAAACGGCTGTGGCGCTGAAGTTGCCTGAGAATGTGGAGTTGGTGGCATGTGAAACCCGCATGTGGAGCATTCGTTTGTGTGGGATGCTCTACCAGGTTCATTCCTAGATAATGCACTCAAAGGGCACTAAGCATAGAGTATGAAAACTGAGTTTCCTTGAGAGCTGCTTGGAAGCCTGATGGTGTGTGAAGTTAGGGAGCCAAATGGAGTTGTTCTCCCACAAGAACCACTCGGCTGATCCTTCTTCAATATGCCCTTCACCAACATGCAGTGTTTCCTTGATTGAATTAGCTCTCACACCAATATTTGCGTCTAGAGCCTTTGCATTGAGGGCTATCTGAAAACGGCTGTGGTGCTGAAGTTGCCTGTCAATGTGGAGTTGGTGGCATGTGAAAACCGCATGTGGAGCATTCGTTTGTGTGGGATGCTCTACCAGGTTCATTCCTAGATAACGCACTCAAAGGGCACTAAGCATAGAGTGTGAAAACTGAGTTTCCTTGAGAGCTGCTTGGAAGCCTGATGGTGTGTGAAGTTAGTGAGCCAAATGGAGTTGTTCTCCCACAAGAACCACTCGGCTGATCCTTCTTCAATATGCCCTTCACCAACATGCAGGGTTTCCTTGATTGAATTAGCTCTCACACCAATATTTGCGTCTAGAGCCTTTGCATTGAGGGCTATCTGAAAACGGCTGTGGCGCTGAAGTTGCGTGAGAATGTGGAGTTGGTGGCATGTGAAACCCGCATGTGGAGCATTCGTTTGTTTGGCATGCTCTACCAGGTTCATTCCTAGATAATGCACTCAAAGGGCACTAAGCATAGAGTGTGAAAACTGAGTTTCCTTGAAAGTTGCTTGGAAGACTGAAGTTGTGTGAAGTTAGTGAGCCAAATGGAGTTGTTCTCCCACAAGAACCACTCGGCTGATCCTTCTTCAATATGCCCTTCACCAACATGCAGTGTTTCCTTGATTGAATTAGCTCTCACACCAATTATTGTGTCTAGAGCCTTTGCATTGAGGGCTATCTGAAAACGGCTGTGGCGCTGAAGTTGCCTGTGAATGTGGAGTTGGTGGCATGTGAAACCCGCATGTGGAGCATTCGTTTGTGTGGGATGCTCACCAAGCTTCATTTCAGTCCTAGGCACTCAAAGGGCACTAAGCATAGAGTGTGAAAACTGAGTTTCTTGAGAGCTGCTTGGAAGCCTAATGGTGTGTGAAGTTAGTGAGCCAAATGGAGTTGTTCTCCCACAAGAACTGCAGGCCCCGGTCTCCCAAGGATTAACTCCACAGCTTAGCTTGTTTCTCAGAGCATAACAGGATTGGTAATTTTGGCCTGATACATATAGCCACTGGCTTAACCGCAAGTTCCTGCTTCCTATTGTCAAGTTATCTGCCAAGGGATTGGATAAAACTCAAGGGATTTAGGGTGGCCACTAGAGGATTGGATAAACACTGGGAGGAACTGAAGGGATTTAGGGTTGCCACTACTGGGAGGAACTGAAGGGATTTAGGGTGGCCACTACTGGGAGGAGCTAAGCAGAGTATAAAAGAAAGTCTGGAGTTGCAATAAAGATCATTCATTCTGTCATCGACCGGCATTCGGTGTACTGCGTGTTGCCTTGTGTTGTCTCTCTCTGCGTTGACTGCGTTGTAACCCTAGTCCCTCCGCTCGGCTCGGGGTACGTGGCGACGAGGGTGTTGCCAACATCTGGAGGTCCCACCGAGATTGAGAAAGAGAGGATACGACGAAGGGTCGTCCCGGGAGCCTGGCCAGCTGATTCAGGTATGTGGGACGTATTGTAAGTCTCTCCTAAACTGGTAGGAGAGGGAGGTTCATTTTGAAATATAGTCAGGTTTTGGATTTATTTTGAAATAGAGTTAGGTTTTAGACTTATTTTGAAATATAACTAGGTTTTGGATTTATTTTTTAAGTTTTCGATTTATTTTGAAGTATAGTCAGGTTTTAGATTTATTTTGAAGTATAGTGAGGTCTTGGTGTTTAATTTATCCGTTGAAAAGGACGATAAAATGGGTTCTGCCTTCTCGCGGAATAAATTGGCCACCGAGCTTGAAGAACTTCTACGTCAACTGGGGATGCCAGTTAAATTTAAAATGATTAGAAATTTTGTTAAAGCCATTCAATCTAGCAGTCCTTGGTTTATTGTTTCAGGCAACTTCAATATTCCCGATTGGGAACAGGTTAAGGCCAATTTACAATCCTGTTTACAAAAAGACCCAGATAATTTCCCCATTGTTAACTTTTCTTTGTGGCGCTTAGTCCGTGATTCATTATTTACTGATAAAGTGAAAGTTGAGAGACAGTTAAGAGAAGTACAGACTACTTTTGAAGCAATCCAGGGGTGGGAAGTTCTACGGTCCTTGGAAGCCTGGAACGAGGTGGCCTCGAGTGAAACCACCCCGAGTGAGACCTCTTCTTTAGAGGAGAGTGAGGTCTCTTCTTTAGAGGAGAGTGAAGCCTCTTCTTCAGATGAGAACGAGGCCTCTTCCTCGGAAGAGAGTGAGGACAAACGAGATGAGGAGGCTTTCTTAAAGCGGAAAATTAAGGATAAGGAGAAGGTTTTCTTAAAGCGGAAAATTAAGGATAAAGAGAAGGTTTTCTTAAAGCGGGAAATTAGGGACATTAAAAGAAAGTTAAAGAAAGCAGGAATAGGTGCATGTTCCTCTGGCAAACTGTCCAGTTCCAGACCACCACCATATGTCCCTAATTTTGTGACCCCTACGGCTCCTCCTGAGGAGGAAACCGCAGGCCATTCACCCAATAATTACCCCACGCGGCCATGGAGTGACGGTCTCACTGATCAGCCTGTGGGTGGGGTTCGATGCTTCCCTGTAATAGAGGTCCCAGTTCGAGGGGGTCCCCCTCGCCGGGAGCATCAGCCCCTTCAATTTAAAGACCTCAAAAATGTAAAGCAGGCTGTTAAAGATTATGGTGCCCAGGCACCCTTTACTCTTGCACTCATAGAATCCTTTTTGAGTTTGAATCTTACTCCTAGTGATTGGATGCAATTGTGCCGCTCTGCTCTCGATGGTGGTGACTTTCTCCTATGGAAAGGGGATTTTCAAGATAGGTGCAGATTTTTTGCTGAGCAGAACGCGGCTGGGGGACATGCAGATCGAAGCCTTGAAATGCTTACTGGCACTGGACCTTTTGAGGGCATCCAACAACAAGTTAATTATGACCTAGGAGTTTATGCACAGATAGCAAATGCAGCCCTTGGAGCCTGGAAGGCCTTACCTAATGCTAATACAGGAGACCAGCTTTCCAAGGTCTTGCAAGGCCCTACAGAACCTTTTCAAGAATTTGTGGACCGTATTATGCAGGTTGCTACTAAGATCTTTGGTAACGTGGAGCCAGCAATGCCAGTAATTAAGCATATAGCCTTTGAGAATGCTAATAAATATTGCCAGGATGCTCTCAGGTTCCACAGAGATAAGTCCCTGCATGATTATCTCAAAATCTGCAGACATATTGACTCCACCCATGCCCTTGGGCAAGTGATAGCAGCCGCTGTTCAACACCCTCAGCCCCACCCTAGGGCGCCTCCCAAAACCTGTTTCAGATGTGGACAGCCTGGACATTTTAAAAAACAGTGTCCCAAAATTCTGCGACAAGGAAGATCACCCCCACAATCCTTGCAGGCCCCAGATCTTTGTCCAAGATGCCATAAAGGCTATCATTGGAGCAGTGATTGTAGGTCCAGATATGATGCCCAAGGCAATCCCCTATCGGGAAACGGGGTCAGGGGCCCGCTCCGGGCCCCCCAACCTCAGGTGTACGGAGCCCAGCAGACACCTGTAACTTCCGGAACAGCGCAGACTCCTTCCAGAGTCCCTCTCCCACGGCGAGGAGCACAGATATTTCAACCCTCCTCAGAGCAACACCAGGTAGCGCAGGACTGGACCTCTGTGCCACCTCTGGAGAGGTATTGACCCCGCTCCTGGGACCCCAACGGATAAAAACAGGAGTCAGGGGCCCCTTACCTAAGAATACCTTGGGCCTGATCCTAGGAAGAAGTAGTGCTACTATGCATGGAATCAGAGTACTCCCAGGAGTGATAGATGAGGATACTCCAGCAGAAATAGAGGTCATGGCAGAATCAGCCAAAGGCACTATAATCATTCCACCTGGAGCTAGATTTGCCCAGCTGATCTTGATCCCCAAGGTTCCAACTGACAACCCCATTCTTAAGAGAGATAGACAAGGAGGATTTGGACATTCTGGCCCCTTGGCATGTTGGGTCTCCGACATGCAAACCCGACCCACCTTACAGTTAGAGATAGAAGGGAGAAAATTCACAGGTTTACTTGATACCGGAGCTGACAGTACAGTTATATCCCAGGCACAGTGGCCAAGTTCCTGGCCATTAGAGGCCACCCCAACCGTTCTCCAAGGGATAGAAACTTCTCAGCCACAGAAAAGTGCCAGGTTGTTAAGGTGGAAGGATCAAGAAGGGCATTCAGGAGTTTTCCAGCCGTATGTCTTACCACATATTCCTATCAATCTGTGGGGACGAGATTTGTTGAGTGCCATGAATGTTGTATTGACCTCTCAGCCTGTGCCAAATATGCTTAATAGACAGAGATACTTTCCTGGAAAAGGTTTGGGCAGACATCTTCAAGGTGACCCCCAACCAGTCTGTGACAGGGTGGAACAGCTTGAGAGAAATTAAAAGAAGCCCATTGTTTACAGGCCTTTGCCTATATTTTAATATAACTCACAAAACAGGCATCCCTTATAATCCTCAGGGTCAAGCCATTGTTGAACGTGCTAACCGCACCCTTAAAGTTTATTTAGAAAAAATAAAGAAGGGGGATGTGGCTGAGCATTGCAGCTCACCCCATTCCTTACTGGCATCTGCCATCTATGTGTTAAATTTTTTAACTGTCACTAATGATGTAGCTCCTACAGAGCGCCATTGGCTTCGCCCTGCTAATGAGAATAAAGGCCAAGTAAAATGGAAAGATCTGGCCACAAATAAATGGCGAGGACCAGATCCAGTACTAACGTGGGGGCGAGGCTCCGTTTGTGTTTTTCCCCAGGATGAAGAAACACCTAGATGGGTTCCCGAGAGACTTACACGACAAATCTCCTTGGCTCCAACTCAACATGATCCCACTCCTAATGATGTTCTTGCAGGATAGGAGACCCTGACAGCAGTGGTGCAACTTCCTGATATCCTGCCCATGGGAAACGCAGATCTCCAGCTGCTCCCCGATTTACCATCATATATGTCTTACCCCTGTGAAATGGCATTTAACTGGCAGCATGGATGTTTTAGGAACAAAGCGGAATCTTGGCCATGGGGCTGATGGTCATAGCCATGATTGCAGTACTGTTTAGTCTTCTTTGCCGCCTATGCAGGCAACAAGCCTGGGAGCAGGTCATTATTTGACAAACCATGATGGTTTTGGCTGTGGAAAACCCTAACGCTCAAGTTTGGTGAACTTGGTGTGATGGGCAGCCAGAGACGGGTAAGATCTGGCAGCGCTGATGACCAACCTAAGACAGGGATTCCCCAGGTGGGGCTCCCCATGACGGGTAAGGCGTCAACTGACTGCTAGACAACCTAAGACAGGCGTCCATTAAAAAAACAAAAAAAGGGGGACATGCAGGCCCCGGTCTCCCAAGGATTAACTCCACAGCTTAGCTTGTTTCTCAGAGCATAACAGGATTGGTAATTTTGGCCTGATACATATAGCCACTGGCTTAACCGCAAGTTCCTGCTTCCTATTGTCAAGTTATCTGCCAAGGGATTGGATAAAACTCAAGGGATTTAGGGTGGCCACTAGAGGATTGGATAAACACTGGGAGGAACTGAAGGGATTTAGGGTTGCCACTACTGGGAGGAACTGAAGGGATTTAGGGTGGCCACTACTGGGAGGAGCTAAGCAGAGTATAAAAGAAAGTCTGGAGTTGCAATAAAGATCATTCATTCTGTCATCGACCGGCATTCGGTGTACTGCGTGTTGCCTTGTGTTGTCTCTCTCTGCGTTGACTGCGTTGTAACCCTAGTCCCTCCGCTCGGCTCGGGGTACGTGGCGACGCTGGCATTGCCAACATTCATTTCCTTCCACAAAATCCTAGGACAGCAGAGATGGGCCTTTGGAGCCAACAGAAAGAGACAGTGCTCTTTTTGATTTCAGGAGTGCTCCATTAGCGTTGGAAACAGTTCAGACCATGATGGTGAAAGAGAGAGCTCTTACCATTTTGCGATGAGTGGGAAATCCTACCAAGTCATATTTCAGCATTTCAACAGCCTGCTTCCAAAAATTCTGGTGAATGGAACCATCTTTGCAAGAATGTCTCCTGGGCAGAAGTCCAGCCTGATTGAAGAATTTCAGAAATTAGATTATTATGTGGGTATGTGTGGTGATGGAGCTAACGACTGTGGGGCCTTGAAAATGGCTCATGCAGGAATCTCACTGTCAGAACAGGAAGCATCTGTGGCATCGCCTTTCACGTCAAAAACAGCCAACATTGAGTGTGTACCTCATCTCATCAGAGAAGGCCGAGCTGCTTTGGTTTCATCCTTTGGGGTATTTAAATACTTGACCATGTACGGAATAATTCAATTCATTGGTACATCATTGCTCTATTGGCAACTGCAACTCTTTGGAAATTACCAGTATCTCATGCAAGATGTAGCCATTACTTTGATGGTCTGCTTAACAATGAGTTCCACTCATGCCTACCCAAAGCTGGCTTCGTATCGACCAGCAGGACAGCTCCTCTCTCCCCCATTGCTGCTATCTGTCTTTTTGAATTCCTGTTTCAGCTGCATAGTGCAGGTCTCCATATTTCTCTGTGTGAAGCAACAGCCCTGGTATTGTGAGGTCTACCGATACAGTGAGTGCTTTCTGATCAACCAAAGTAATTTTTCAACAAATGGGAATTTGGAAAGAAACTGGACTGGAAATGCAACTCTGAACCCTGCCTCGATTTTAAGTTTTGAGAGCACCAGTCTGTGGCCTGTTGTCACGCTCAACTGTATCACTGTAGCATTCATCTTTTCTAAGGGAAAGCCATTTCGAAAACCCATCTACACAAACTATGTATTTTCATTCCTGCTGATATCTGCACTGAGCATCACGATTTTCATCATGTTTGCAGATTTCCAAGATATATATCATGGGATGGAGTTCCTTCCGACCATAACTTCTTGGAGGGTTTTGATTCTAGTGGCAACCCTAAATCCCTTCAGTTCCTCCCAGTGTTTATCCAATCCTCTAGTGGCCACCCTAAATCCCTTGAGTTTTATCCAATCCCTTGGCAGATAACTTGACAATAGGAAGCAGGAACTTGCGGTTAAGCCAGTGGCTATATGTATCAGGCCAAAATTACCAATCCTGTTATGCTCTGAGAAACAAGCTAAGCTGTGGAGTTAATCCTTGGGAGACCGGGGCCTGCATGTCCCCCTTTTTTTGTTTTTTTAATGGACGCCTGTCTTAGGTTGTCTAGCAGTCAGTTGACGCCTTACCCGTCATGGGGAGCCCCACCTGGGGAATCCCTGTCTTAGGTTGGTCATCAGCGCTGCCAGATCTTACCCGTCTCTGGCTGCCCATCACACCAAGTTCACCAAACTTGAGCGTTAGGGTTTTCCACAGCCAAAACCATCATGGTTTGTCAAATAATGACCTGCTCCCAGGCTTGTTGCCTGCATAGGCGGCAAAGAAGACTAAACAGTACTGCAATCATGGCTATGACCATCAGCCCCATGGCCAAGATTCCGCTTTGTTCCTAAAACATCCATGCTGCCAGTTAAATGCCATTTCACAGGGGTAAGACATATATGATGGTAAATCGGGGAGCAGCTGGAGATCTGCGTTTCCCATGGGCAGGATATCAGGAAGTTGCACCACTGCTGTCAGGGTCTCCTATCCTGCAAGAACATCATTAGGAGTGGGATCATGTTGAGTTGGAGCCAAGGAGATTTGTCGTGTAAGTCTCTCGGGAACCCATCTAGGTGTTTCTTCATCCTGGGGAAAAACACAAACGGAGCCTCGCCCCCACGTTAGTACTGGATCTGGTCCTCGCCATTTATTTGTGGCCAGATCTTTCCATTTTACTTGGCCTTTATTCTCATTAGCAGGGCGAAGCCAATGGCGCTCTGTAGGAGCTACATCATTAGTGACAGTTAAAAAATTTAACACATAGATGGCAGATGCCAGTAAGGAATGGGGTGAGCTGCAATGCTCAGCCACAAGAACCACTCGGCTGATCCTTCTTCAATATGCCTTTCACCAACATGCAGTGTTTCCTTGATTGAATTAACTCTCACACCAATATTTGCGTCTAGAGCCTTTGCATTGCGGGCTATCTGAAAACGGCTGTGGCGCTGAAGTTGCCTGAGAATGTGGAGTTGGTGGCATGTGAAACCCGCATGTGGAGCATTCGTTTGTGTGGGATGCACTACTAGGTTCATTCCTAGATAATGCATTCAAGGGCACTAAGCATAGAGTGTGAAAACTGAGTTTCCTTGAGAGCTGCTTCGAAGCCTGATGGTGTGTGAAGTTAGTGAGCCAAATGGAGTTGTTCTCCCACAAGAACCACTCGGCTGATCCTTCTTCCATATGCCCTTCACCAACATGCAGTGTTTCCTTGATTGAATTAGCTCTCACACCAATATTTGTGTCTAGAGCCTTTGCATTGAGGGCTATCTGAAAACGGCTGTGGCGCTGAAGTTGCCTGAGAATGTGGAGTTGGTGGCCTGTGAAACCCGCATGTGGAGCATTCGTTTGTGTGGGATGCTCACCAAGCTTCATTTCAGTCCTAGGCACTCAAAGGGCACTAAGCATAAAGTGTGAAAACTGAGTTTCCTTGAGAGCTGCTTGGAAGCCTGATGGTGTGTGAAGTTAATGAGCCAAATGGAGTTGTTCTCCCACAAGAACCACTCGGCTGATCCTTCTTCAATATGCCCTTCACCAACATGCAGTGTTTCCTTGATTGAATTAGCTCTCACAGCAATATTTGCGTCTAGAGCCTTTGCATTGAGGGCTATCTGAAAACGGCTGTGGCGCTGAAGTTGCCTGTGAATGTGGAGTTGGTGGCATGTGAAACCCGCATGTGGAGCATTCGTTTGTGTGGGATGCTCTACCAGGTTCATTCCTAGATAATGCACTCAAAGGGCACTAAGCATAGAGTGTGAAAACTGAGTTTCCTTGAGAGCTGCTTGCAAGCCTGATGGTGTGTGAAGTTAGGGAGCCAAATGGAGTTGTTCTAGCAAAAGAACCACTCGGCTGATCCTTCTTCAATATGCCCTTCACCAACATGCAGTGTTTCCTTGATTGAATTAGCTCTCACACCAATATTTGCGTCTAGAGCCTTTGCATTGAGGGCTATCTGAAAACGGCTGTGGCGCTGAAGTTGCCTGAGAATGTGGAGTTGGTGGCATGTGAAACCCGCATGTGGAGCATTCGTTTGTGTTGGATGCTCTACCAGCTTCATTTCAGTCCTAGGCACTCAAAGGGCACTAAGCATAGAGTGTGAAAACTGAGTTTCCTTGAGAGCTGCTTGGAATCCTGATGGTGTGTGAAGTTAGTGAGCCAAATGGAGTTGTTCTCCCACAAGAACCACTCGGCTGATCCTTCTTCAATATGCCCTTCACCAACATGCAGTGTTTCCTTGATTGAATTAGCTCTCACACCAATATTTGTGTCTAGAGCCTTTGCATTGAGGGCTATCTGAAAACGGCTGTGGCGCTGAAGTTGCCTGTGAATGTGGAGTTGGTGGCATGTAAAAACCGCATGTGGAGCATTCGTTTGTGTGGGATGCTCTACCAGGTTCATTCCTAGATAATGCACTCAAAGGGCACTAAGCATAGAGTGTGAAAACTGAGTTTCCTTGAGAGCTGCTTGGAAGCCTGATGGTGTGTGAAGTTAGTGAGCCAAATGGAGTTGTTCTCCCACAAGAACCACTCGGCTGATCCTTCTTCAATATGCCCTTCACCAACATGCAGTGTTTCCTTGATTGAATTAGCTCTCACACCAATATTTGTGTCTAGAGCTTTTGCATTGAGGGCTATCTGAAAATGGTTCTGGCGCTGAAGTTGCCTGAGAATGTGGAGTTGGTGGCATGTGAAACCCGCATGTGGAGCATTCGTTTGTGTGGGATGCTCTACTAGGTTCATTCCTAGATAATGCACTCAAAGGGCACTAAGCATAGAGTGTGAAAACTGAGTTTCCTTGAGAGCTGCTTGGAAGCCTGATGGTGTGTGAAGTTAGGGAGCCAAATGGAGTTGTTCTCCCACAAGAACCACTCGGCTGATCCTTCTTCAATATGCCCTTCACCAACATGCAGTGTTTCCTTGATTGAATTAGCTCTCACACCAATATTTGCGTCTAGAGCCTTTGCATTGAGGGCTATCTGAAAACGGCTGTGGCGCTGAAGTTGCCTGAGAATGTGGAGTTGGTGGCCTGTGAAACCCGCATGTGGAGCATTCGTTTGTGTGGGATGTTCTTCCAGGTTCATTCCTAGATAATGCACTCAAAGGGCACTAAGCATAGAGTGTGAAAACTGAGTTTCCTTGAGAGCTGCTTGGAAGCCTGATGGTGTGTGAAGTTAGTGAGCCAAATGGAGTTGTTCTCCCACAAGAACCACTCGGCTGATCCTTCTTCAATATGCCCTTCACCAACATGCAGTGTTTCCTTGATTGAATTAGCTCTCACACCAATATTTGCGTTTAGAGCCTTTGCATTGAGGGCTATCTGAAAACGGCTGTGGCGCTGAAGTTGCCTGAGAATGTGGAGTTGGTGGCATGTGAAACCCGCATGTGGAGCATTCGTTTGTGTGGGATGCTCACCAAGATTCATTTCAGTACTAGGCACTCAAAGGGCACTAAGCATAGAGTGTGAAAACTGAGTTTCCTTGAGAGCTGCTTGGAAGCCTGATGGTGTGTGAAGTTAGTGAGCCAAATGGAGTTGTTCTCCCACAAGAACCACTCGGCTGATCCTTCTTCAATATGCCCTTCACCAACATGCAGTGTTTCCTTGATTGAATTAGCTCTCACACCAATATTTGTGTCTAGAGCCTTTGCATTGAGGGCTATCTGAAAACGGCTGTGGCGCTGAAGTTGCCTGTCAATGTGGAGTTGGTGGCATGTGAAACCCGCGTGTGGAGCATTCGTTTGTGTGGGATGCTCTACCAGGTTCATTCCTAGATAATGCACTCAAAGGGCACTAAGCATAGAGTATGAAAACTGAGTTTCCTTGAGAGCTGCTTGGAAGCCTGATGGTGTGTGAAGTTAGGGAGCCAAATGGAGTTGTTCTCCCACAAGAACCACTCGGCTGATCCTTCTTCAATATGCCCTTCACCAACATGCAGTGTTTCCTTGATTGAATTAGCTCTCACACCAATATTTGCGTCTAGAGCCTTTGCATTGAGGGCTATCTGAAAACGGCTGTGGCGCTGAAGTTTCCTGTGAATGTGGAGTTGGTGGCATGTGAAAACCGCATGTGGAGCATTCGTTTGTGTGGCATGCTCTACCAGGTTCATTCCTAGATAACGCACTCAAAGGGCACTAAGCATAGAGTGTGAAAACTGAGTTTCCTTCTGAGCTGCTTGGAAGCCTGATGGTGTGTGAAGTTAGTGAGCCAAATGGAGTTGTTCTCCCACAAGAACCACTCGGATGATCCTTCTTCAATATGCCCTTCACCAACATGCAGTGTTTCCTTGATTGAATTAGCTCTCACACCAATATTTGCGTCTAGAGCCTTTGCATTGAGGGCTATCTGAAAACGGCTGTGGCGCTGAAGTTGCCTGAGAATGTGGAGTTGGTGGCATGTGAAACCCGCATGTGGAGCATTCGTTTGTGTGGGATGCTCTACCAGGTTCATTCCTAAATAATGCACTCAAAGGGCACTAAGCATAGAGTGTGAAAACTGCGTTTCCTTGAGAGCTGCTTGGAAGCCTGATGGTGTGTGAAGTTAGTGAGCCAAATGGAGTTGTTCTCCCACAAGAACCACTCGGCTGATCCTTCTTCAATATGCCCTTCACCAACATGCAGTGTTTCCTTGATTGAATTAGCTCTCACACCAATATTTGCGTCTAGAGTCTTTGCATTGAGGGCTATCTGAAAACGGCTGTGGCGCTGAAGTTGCCTGTCAATGTGGAGTTGGTGGCATGTGAAACCCGCATGTGGAGCATTCGTTTGTGTGGGATGCTCTACCAGGTTCATTCCTAGATAATGCACTCAAAGGGCACTAAGCATAGAGTATGAAAACTGAGTTTCCTTGAGAGCTGCTTGGAAGCCTGATGGTGTGTGAAGTTAGGGAGCCAAATGGAGTTGTTCTCCCACAAGAACCACTCGGCTGATCCTTCTTCAATATGCCCTTCACCAACATGCAGTGTTTCCTTGATTGAATTAGCTCTCACACCAATATTTGCGTCTAGAGTCTTTGCATTGACGGCTATCTGAAAACGGCTGTGGCGCTGAAGTTGCCTGTCAATGTGGAGTTGGTGGCATGTGAAACCCGCATGTGGAGCATTCGTTTGTGTGGGATGCTCTACCAGGTTCATTCCTAGATAACGCATTCAAAGGGCACTAAGCATAGAGTGTGAAAACTGAGTTTTCTTGAGAGCTGCTTGGAAGCCTGATGGTGTGTGAAGTTAGGGAGCCAAATGGAGTTGTTCTACCACAAGAACCACTCGGCTGATCCTTCTTCAATATGCCCTTCACCAACATGCAGTGTTTCCTTGATTGAATTAGCTCTCACACCAATATTTGCGTCTAGAGCCTTTGCATTGAGGGCTATCTGAAAACGGCTGTGGCGCTGAAGTTGCCTGAGAATGTGGAGTTGGTGGCATGTGAAACCCGCATGTGGAGCATTCGTTTGTGTGGGATGCTCTACCAGGTTCATTCCTAGATAATGCACTCAAAGGGCACTAAGCATAGAGTGTGAAAACTGAGTTTCCTTGAGAGCTGCTTGGAAGCCTGATGGTGTGTGAAGTTAGTGAGCCAAATGGAGTTGTTCTCCCACAAGAACCACTCGGCTGATCCTTCTTCAATATGCCCTTCACCAACATGCAGTGTTTCCTTGATTGAATTAGCTCTCACACCAATATTTGCGTCTAGAGCCTTTGCATTGAGGGCTATCTGAAAACGGCTGTGGCGCTGAAGTTGCCTGAGAATGTGGAGTTGGTGGCATGTGAAACCCGCATGTGGAGCATTCGTTTGTGTGGGATGCTCTACCAGGTTCATTCCTAGATAATGCACTCAAAGGGCACTAAGCATAGAGTATGAAAACTGAGTTTCCTTGAGAGCTGCTTGGAAGCCTGATGGTGTGTGAAGTTAGTGAGCCAAATGGAGTTGTTCTCCCACAAGAACCACTCGGCTGATCCTTCTTCAATATGCCCTTCACCAACATGCAGTGTTTCCTTGATTGAATTAGCTCTCACACCAATATTTGCGTCTAGAGCCTTTGCATTGAGGGCTATCTGAAAACGGCTGTGGTGCTGAAGTTGCCTGTCAATGTGGAGTTGGTGGCATGTGAAAACCGCATGTGGAGCATTCGTTTGTGTGGGATGCTCTACCAGGTTCATTCCTAGATAACGCACTCAAAGGGCACTAAGCATAGAGTGTGAAAACTGAGTTTCCTTGAGAGCTGCTTGGAAGCCTGATGGTGTGTGAAGTTAGTGAGCCAAATGGAGTTGTTCTCCCACAAGAACCACTCGGCTGATCCTTCTTCAATATGCCCTTCACCAACATGCAGTGTTTCCTTGATTGAATTAGCTCTCACACCAATATTTGCGTCTAGAGCCTTTGCATTGAGGGCTATCTGAAAACGGCTGTGGCGCTGAAGTTGCCTGTGAATGTGGAGTTGGTGGCATGTGAAACCCGCATGTGGAGCATTCGTTTGTTTGGCATGCTCTACCAGGTTCATTCCTAGATAATGCACTCAAAGGGCACTAAGCATAGAGTGTGAAAACTGAGTTTCCTTGAGAGTTGCTTGGAAGACTGAAGGTGTGTGAAGTTAGTGAGCCAAATGGAGTTGTTCTCCCACAAGAACCACTCGGCTGATCCTTCTTCAATATGCCCTTCACCAACATGCAGTGTTTCCTTGATTGAATTAGCTCTCACACCAATATTTGTGTCTAGAGCCTTTGCATTGAGGGCTATCTGAAAACGGCTGTGGCGCTGAAGTTGCCTGTGAATGTGGAGTTGGTGGCATGTGAAACCCGCATGTGGAGCATTCGTTTGTGTGGGATGCTCACCAAGCTTCATTTCAGTCCTAGGCACTCAAAGGGCACTAAGCATAGAGTGTGAAAACTGAGTTTCCTTGAGAGCTGCTTGGAAGCCTGATGGTGTGTGAAGTTAGTGAGCCAAATGGAGTTGTTCTCCCACAAGAACCACTCGGCTGATCCTTCTTCAATATGCCCTTCACCAACATGCAGTGTTTCCTTGATTGAATTAGCTCTCACACCAATATTTGCGTCTAGAGCCTTTGCATTGAGGGCTATCTGAAAACGGCTGTGGCGCTGAAGTTGCCTGTGAATGTGGAGTTGGTGGCATGTGAAACCCGCATGTGGAGCATTCGTTTGTGTGGGATGCTCTACCAGGTTCATTCCTAGATAATGCACTCAAAGGGCACTAAGCATAGAGTGTGAAAACTGAGTTTCCTTGAGAGCTGCTTGGAAGCCTGATGGTGTGTGAAGTTAGTGAGCCAAATGGAGTTGTTCTCCCACAAGAACCACTCGGCTGATCCTTCTTCAATATGCCCTTCACCAACATGCAGTGTTTCCTTGATTGAATTAGCTCTCACACAAATATTTGCGTCTAGAGCCTTTGCATTGAGGGCTATCTGAAAACGGCTGTGGCGCTGAAGTTGCCTGTGAATGTGGAGTTCGTGGCATGTGAAACCCGCATGTGGAGCATTCGTTTGTTTGGGATGCTCACCAAGCTTCATTTCAGTCCTAGGCACTCAAAGGGCACTAAGCATAGAGTGTGAAAACTGAGTTTCCTTGAGAGCTGCTTGGAAGCCTGATGGTGTGTGAAGTTAGTGAACCAAATGGAGTTGTTCTCCCACAAGAACCACTCGGCTGATCCTTCTTCAATATGCCCTTCACCAACATGCAGTGTTTCCTTGATTGAATTAGCTCTCACACCAATATTTGCGTCTAGAGCCTTTGCATTGAGAGCTATCTGAAAACAGCTGTGGCGCTGAAGTTGCCTGTGAATGTGGAGTTGGTGGCATGTGAAACCCGCATGTGGAGCATTCGTTTGTGTGGGATGCTAACCAAGCTTCATTTCAGTCCTAGGTACTCAAAGGGCACTAAGCATAGAGTGTGAAAACTGAGTTTCCTTGAGAGTTGCTTGGAAGCCTGATTTAGTGAGCCAAATGGAGTTGTTCTCCCACAAGAACCACTCGGCTGATCCTTCTTCAATATGCCCTTCACCAACATGCAGTGTTTCCTTGATTGAATTAGCTCTCACACCAATATTTGCGTCTAGAGCCTTTGCATTGAGGGCTATCTGAAAACGGCTGTGGCGCTGAAGTTGCGTGAGAATGTGGAGTTGGTGGCATGTGAAACCCGCATGTGGAGCATTCGTTTGTGTGGGATGCTCTACCAGGTTCATTCCTAGATAATGCACTCAAAGGGCACTAAGCATATAGTGTGAAAACTGAGTTTCCTTGAGAGCTGCTTGGAAGCCTGATGGTGTGTGAAGTTAGTGAGCCACATGGAGTTGTTCTAGCACAAGAACCACTCGGCTGATCCTTCTTCAATATGCCCTTCACCAACATGCAGTGTTTCCTTGATTGAATTAGCTCTCACACCAATATTTGCGTCTAGAGCCTTTGCATTGAGGGCTATCTGAAAACGGCTGTGGCGCTGAAGTTGCCTGTGAATGTGGAGTTGGTGGCATGTGAAACCCGCATGTGGAGCATTCGTTTGTGTGGGATGCTCTACCAGGTTCATTCCTAGATAATGCACTCAAAGGGCACTAAGCATAGAGTGTGAAAACTGAGTTTCCTTGAGAGCTGCTTGGAAGCCTGATGGTGTGTGAAGTTAGTGAGCCACATGGAGTTGTTCTCCCACAAGAACCACTCGGCTGATCCTTCTTCAATATGCCCTTCACCAACATGCAGTGTTTCCTTGATTGAATTAGCTCTCACACCAATATTTGCGTCTAGAGCCTTTGCATTGAGGGCTATCTGAAAACGGCTGTGGCGCTGAAGTTGCGTGAGAATGTGGAGTTGGTGGCATGTGAAACCCGCATGTGGAGCATTCGTTTGTGTGGGATGCTCACCAAGCTTCATTTCAGTCCTAGGTACTCAAAGGGCACTAAGCATAGAGTGTGAAAACTGAGTTTCCTTGAGAGCTGCTTGGAAGCCTGATGGTGTGTGAAGTTAGTGAGCCAAATGGAGTTGTTCTCCCACAAGAACCCCAGTTCCGATCCTTCTTCAATATGCCCTTCACCAACATGCAGTGTTTTCTTGATTGAATTAGCTCTCACACCAATATTTGCGTCTAGAGCCTTTGCATTGAGGGCTATCTGAAAACGGCTGTGGCGCTGAAGTTGCCTGTGAATGTGGAGTTGGTGGCATGTGAAACCCGCATGTGGAGCATTCGTTTGTGTGGGATGCTCCACCAGGTTCATTCCTAGATAATGCACTCAAAGGGCACTAAGCATAGAGTGTGAAAACTGAGTTTCCTTGAGAGCTGCTTGGAAGCCTGATGGTGTGTGAAGTTAGGGAGCCAAATGGAGTTGTTCTCCCACAAGAACCACTCGGCTGATCCTTCTTCAATATGCCCTTCACCAACATGCAGTGTTTCCTTGATTGAATTAGCTCTCACACCAATATTTGCGTTTAGAGCCTTTGCATTGAGGGCTATCTGAAAACGGCTGTGGCGCTGAAGTTGCCTGAGAATGTGGAGTTGGTGGCATGTGAAACCCGCATGTGGAGCATTCGTTTGTGTGGGATGCTCACCAAGATTCATTTCAGTACTAGGCACTCAAAGGGCACTAAGCATAGAGTGTGAAAACTGAGTTTCCTTGAGAGCTGCTTGGAAGCCTGATGGTGTGTGAAGTTAGTGAGCCAAATGGAGTTGTTCTCCCACAAGAACCACTCGGCTGATCCTTCTTCAATATGCCCTTCACCAACATGCAGTGTTTCCTTGATTGAATTAGCTCTCACACCAATATTTGTGTCTAGAGCCTTTGCATTGAGGGCTATCTGAAAACGGCTGTGGCGCTGAAGTTGCCTGTCAATGTGGAGTTGGTGGCATGTGAAACCCGCATGTGGAGCATTCGTTTGTGTGGGATGCTCTACCAGGTTCATTCCTAGATAATGCACTCAAAGGGCACTAAGCATAGAGTATGAAAACTGAGTTTCCTTGAGAGCTGCTTGGAAGCCTGATGGTGTGTGAAGTTAGGGAGCCAAATGGAGTTGTTCTCCCACAAGAACCACTCGGCTGATCCTTCTTCAATATGCCCTTCACCAACATGCAGTGTTTCCTTGATTGAATTAGCTCTCACACCAATATTTGCGTCTAGAGCCTTTGCATTGAGGGCTATCTGAAAACGGCTGTGGCGCTGAAGTTGCCTGTCAATGTGGAGTTGGTGGCATGTGAAAACCGCTTGAGGAGCATTCGTTTGTGTGGCATGCTCTACCAGGTTCATTCCTAGATAACGCACTCAAAGGGCACTAAGCATAGAGTGTGAAAACTGAGTTTCCTTCTGAGCTGCTTGGAAGCCTGATGGTGTGTGAAGTTATTGAGCCAAATGGAGTTGTTCTCCCACAAGAACCACTCGGATGATCCTTCTTCAATATGCCCTTCACCAACATGCAGTGTTTCCTTGATTGAATTAGCTCTCACACCAATATTTGCGTCTAGAGCCTTTGCATTGAGGGCTATCTGAAAACGGCTGTGGCGCTGAAGTTGCCTGAGAATGTGGAGTTGGTGGCATGTGAAACCCGCATGTGGAGCATTCGTTTGTGTGGGATGCTCTACCAGGTTCATTCCTAAATAATGCACTCAAAGGGCACTAAGCATAGACAGTGAAAACTGCGTTTCCTTGAGAGCTGCTTGGAAGCCTGATGGTGTGTGAAGTTAGTGAGCCAAATGGAGTTGTTCTCCCACAAGAACCACTCGGCTGATCCTTCTTCAATATGCCCTTCACCAACATGCAGTGTTTCCTTGATTGAATTAGCTCTCACACCAATATTTGCGTCTAGAGTCTTTGCATTGAGGGCTATCTGAAAACGGCTGTGGCGCTGAAGTTGCCTGTCAATGTGGAGTTGGTGGCATGTGAAACCCGCATGTGGAGCATTCGTTTGTGTGGGATGCTCTACCAGGTTCATTCCTAGATAATGCACTCAAAGGGCACTAAGCATAGAGTATGAAAACTGAGTTTCCTTGAGAGCTGCTTGGAAGCCTGATGGTGTGTGAAGTTAGGGAGCCAAATGGAGTTGTTCTCCCACAAGAACCACTCGGCTGATCCTTCTTCAATATGCCCTTCACCAACATGCAGTGTTTCCTTGATTGAATTAGCTCTCACACCAATATTTGCGTCTAGAGTCTTTGCATTGACGGCTATCTGAAAACGGCTGTGGCGCTGAAGTTGCCTGTCAATGTGGAGTTGGTGGCATGTGAAACCCGCATGTGGAGCATTCGTTTGTGTGGGATGCTCTACCAGGTTCATTCCTAGATAACGCATTCAAAGGGCACTAAGCATAGAGTGTGAAAACTGAGTTTTCTTGAGAGCTGCTTGGAAGCCTGATGGTGTGTGAAGTTATTGAGCCAAATGGAGTTGTTCTACCACAAGAACCACTCGGCTGATCCTTCTTCAATATGCCCTTCACCAACATGCAGTGTTTCCTTGATTGAATTAGCTCTCACACCAATATTTGCGTCTAGAGCCTTTGCATTGAGGGCTATCTGAAAACGGCTGTGGCGCTGAAGTTGCCTGAGAATGTGGAGTTGGTGGCATGTGAAACCCGCATGTGGAGCATTCGTTTGTGTGGGATGCTCTACCAGGTTCATTCCTAGATAATGCACTCAAAGGGCACTAAGCATAGAGTGTGAAAACTGAGTTTCCTTGAGAGCTGCTTGGAAGCCTGATGGTGTGTGAAGTTAGTGAGCCAAATGGAGTTGTTCTCCCACAAGAACCACTCGGCTGATCCTTCTTCAATATGCCCTTCACCAACATGCAGTGTTTCCTTGATTGAATTAGCTCTCACACCAATATTTGCGTCTAGAGCCTTTGCATTGAGGGCTATCTGAAAACGGCTGTGGCGCTGAAGTTGCCTGAGAATGTGGAGTTGGTGGCATGTGAAACCCGCATGTGGAGCATTCGTTTGTGTGGGATGCTCACCAAGCTTCATTTCAGTCCTAGGCACTCAAAGGGCACTAAGCATAGAGTATGAAAACTGAGTTTCCTTGAGAGCTGCTTGGAAGCCTGATGGTGTGTGAAGTTATTGAGCCAAACGGAGTTCTTCTTCCACAAGAACCACTCGGCTGATCCTTCTTCAATATGCCCTTCACCAACATGCAGTGTTTCCTTGATTGAATTAGCTCTCACACCAATATTTGCGTCTAGAGCCTTTGCATTGAGGGCTATCTGAAAACGGCTGTGGTGCTGAAGTTGCCTGTCAATGTGGAGTTGGTGGCATGTGAAAACCGCATGTGGAGCATTCGTTTGTGTGGGATGCTCTACCAGGTTCATTCCTAGATAACGCACTCAAAGGGCACTAAGCATAGAGTGTGAAAACTGAGTTTCCTTGAGAGCTGCTTGGAAGCCTGATGGTGTGTGAAGTTAGTGAGCCAAATGGAGTTGTTCTCCCACAAGAACCACTCGGCTGATCCTTCTTCAATATGCCCTTCACCAACATGCAGGGTTTCCTTGATTGAATTAGCTCTCACACCAATATTTGCGTCTAGAGCCTTTGCATTGAGGGCTATCTGAAAACGGCTGTGGCGCTGAAGTTGCCTGTGAATGTGGAGTTGGTGGCATGTGAAACCCGCATGTGGAGCATTCGTTTGTTTGGCATGCTCTACCAGGTTCATTCCTAGATAATGCACTCAAAGGGCACTAAGCATAGAGTGTGAAAACTGAGTTTCCTTGAGAGTTGCTTGGAAGACTGAAGGTGTGTGAAGTTAGTGAGCCAAATGGAGTTGTTCTCCCACAAGAACCACTCGGCTGATCCTTCTTCAATATGCCCTTCACCAACATGCAGTGTTTCCTTGATTGAATTAGCTCTCACACCAATATTTGTGTCTAGAGCCTTTGCATTGAGGGCTATCTGAAAACGGCTGTGGCGCTGAAGTTGCCTGTGAATGTGGAGTTGGTGGCATGTGAAACCCGCATGTGGAGCATTCGTTTGTGTGGGATGCTCACCAAGCTTCATTTCAGTCCTAGGCACTCAAAGGGCACTAAGCATAGAGTGTGAAAACTGAGTTTCCTTGAGAGCTGCTTGGAAGCCTGATGGTGTGTGAAGTTAGTGAGCCAAATGGAGTTGTTCTCCCACAAGAACCACTCGGCTGATCCTTCTTCAATATGCCTTTCACCAACATGCAGTGTTTCCTTGATTGAATTAACTCTCACACCAATATTTGCGTCTAGAGCCTTTGCATTGAGGGCTATCTGAAAACGGCTGTGGCGCTGAAGTTGCCTGAGAATGTGGAGTTGGTGGCATGTGAAACCCGCATGTGGAGCATTCGTTTGTGTGGGATGCACTACTAGGTTCATTCCTAGATAATGCATTCAAGGGCACTAAGCATAGAGTGTGAAAACTGAGTTTCCTTGAGAGCTGCTTCGAAGCCTGATGGTGTGTGAAGTTAGTGAGCCAAATGGAGTTGTTCTCCCACAAGAACCACTCGGCTGATCCTTCTTCCATATGCCCTTCACCAACATGCAGTGTTTCCTTGATTGAATTAGCTCTCACACCAATATTTGTGTCTAGAGCCTTTGCATTGAGGGCTATCTGAAAACGGCTGTGGCGCTGAAGTTGCCTGTGAATGTGGAGTTGGTGGCATGTGAAACCCGCATGTGGAGCATTCGTTTGTGTGGGATGCTCTACCAGGTTCATTCCTAGATAATGCACTCAAAGGGCACTAAGCATAGAGTATGAAAACTGAGTTTCCTTGAGAGTTGCTTGGAAGACTGAAGGTGTGTGAAGTTAGTGAGCCAAATGGAGTTGTTCTCCCACAAGAACCACTCGGCTGATCCTTCTTCAATATGCCCTTCACCAACATGCAGTGTTTCCTTGATTGAATTAGCTCTCACACCAATATTTGTGTCTAGAGCCTTTGCATTGAGGGCTATCTGAAAACGGCTGTGGCGCTGAAGTTGCCTGTGAATGTGGAGTTGGTGGCATGTGAAACCCGCATGTGGAGCATTCGTTTGTGTGGGATGCTCACCAAGCTTCATTTCAGTCCTAGGCACTCAAAGGGCACTAAGCATAGAGTGTGAAAACTGAGTTTCCTTGAGAGCTGCTTGGAAGCCTGATGGTGTGTGAAGTTAGTGAGCCAAATGGAGTTGTTCTCCCACAAGAACCACTCGGCTGATCCTTCTTCAATATGCCTTTCACCAACATGCAGTGTTTCCTTGATTGAATTAACTCTCACACCAATATTTGCGTCTAGAGCCTTTGCATTGAGGGCTATCTGAAAACGGCTGTGGCGCTGAAGTTGCCTGAGAATGTGGAGTTGGTGGCATGTGAAACCCGCATGTGGAGCATTCGTTTGTGTGGGATGCACTACTAGGTTCATTCCTAGATAATGCATTCAAGGGCACTAAGCATAGAGTGTGAAAACTGAGTTTCCTTGAGAGCTGCTTCGAAGCCTGATGGTGTGTGAAGTTAGTGAGCCAAATGGAGTTGTTCTCCCACAAGAACCACTCGGCTGATCCTTCTTCCATATGCCCTTCACCAACATGCAGTGTTTCCTTGATTGAATTAGCTCTCACACCAATATTTGTGTCTAGAGCCTTTGCATTGAGGGCTATCTGAAAACGGCTGTGGCGCTGAAGTTGCCTGAGAATGTGGAGTTGGTGGCCTGTGAAACCCGCATGTGGAGCATTCGTTTGTGTGGGATGCTCACCAAGCTTCATTTCAGTCCTAGGCACTCAAAGGGCACTAAGCATAAAGTGTGAAAACTGAGTTTCCTTGAGAGCTGCTTGGAAGCCTGATGGTGTGTGAAGTTAATGAGCCAAATGGAGTTGTTCTCCCACAAGAACCACTCGGCTGATCCTTCTTCAATATGCCCTTCACCAACATGCAGTGTTTCCTTGATTGAATTAGCTCTCACACCAATATTTGCGTCTAGAGCCTTTGCATTGAGGGCTATCTGAAAACGGCTGTGGCGCTGAAGTTGCCTGTGAATGTGGAGTTGGTGGCATGTGAAACCCGCATGTGGAGCATTCGTTTGTGTGGGATGTTCTACCAGGTTCATTCCTAGATAATGCACTCAAAGGGCACTAAGCATAGAGTGTGAAAACTGAGTTTCCTTGAGAGCTGCTTGGAAGCCTGATGGTGTGTGAAGTTAGTGAGCCAAATGGAGTTGTTCTCCCACAAGAACCACTCGGCTGATCCTTCTTCAATATGCCCTTCACCAACATGCAGGGTTTCCTTGATTGAATTAGCTCTCACACCAATATTTGCGTCTAGAGCATTTGCATTGAGGGCTATCTGAAAACGGCTGTGGCGCTGAAGTTGCCTGTGAATGTGGAGTTGGTGGCATGTGAAACCCGCATGTGGAGCATTCGTTTATTTGGCATGCTCTACCAGGTTCATTCCTAGATAATGCACTCAAAGGGCACTAAGCATAGAGTGTGAAAACTGAGTTTCCTTGAGAGTTGCTTGGAAGACTGAAGGTGTGTGAAGTTAGTGAGCCAAATGGAGTTGTTCTCCCACAAGAACCACTCGGCTGATCCTTCTTCAATATGCCCTTCACCAACATGCAGTGTTTCCTTGATTGAATTAGCTCTCACACCAATATTTGTGTCTAGAGCCTTTGCATTGAGGGCTATCTGAAAACGGCTGTGGCGCTGAAGTTGCCTGTGAATGTGGAGTTGGTGGCATGTGAAACCCGCATGTGGAGCATTCGTTTGTGTGGGATGCTCACCAAGCTTCATTTCAGTCCTAGGCACTCAAAGGGCACTAAGCATAGAGTGTGAAAACTGAGTTTCCTTGAGAGCTGCTTGGAAGCCTGATGGTGTGTGAAGTTAGTGAGCCAAATGGAGTTGTTCTCCCACAAGAACCACTCGGCTGATCCTTCTTCAATATGCCTTTCACCAACATGCAGTGTTTCCTTGATTGAATTAACTCTCACACCAATATTTGCGTCTAGAGCCTTTGCATTGAGGGCTATCTGAAAACGGCTGTGGCGCTGAAGTTGCCTGAGAATGTGGAGTTGGTGGCATGTGAAACCCGCATGTGGAGCATTCGTTTGTGTGGGATGCACTACTAGGTTCATTCCTAGATAATGCATTCAAGGGCACTAAGCATAGAGTGTGAAAACTGAGTTTCCTTGAGAGCTGCTTCGAAGCCTGATGGTGTGTGAAGTTAGTGAGCCAAATGGAGTTGTTCTCCCACAAGAACCACTCGGCTGATCCTTCTTCCATATGCCCTTCACCAACATGCAGTGTTTCCTTGATTGAATTAGCTCTCACACCAATATTTGTGTCTAGAGCCTTTGCATTGAGGGCTATCTGAAAACGGCTGTGGCGCTGAAGTTGCCTGAGAATGTGGAGTTGGTGGCCTGTGAAACCCGCATGTGGAGCATTCGTTTGTGTGGGATGCTCACCAAGCTTCATTTCAGTCCTAGGCACTCAAAGGGCACTAAGCATAAAGTGTGAAAACTGAGTTTCCTTGAGAGCTGCTTGGAAGCCTGATGGTGTGTGAAGTTAATGAGCCAAATGGAGTTGTTCTCCCACAAGAACCACTCGGCTGATCCTTCTTCAATATGCCCTTCACCAACATGCAGTGTTTCCTTGATTGAATTAGCTCTCACACCAATATTTGCGTCTAGAGCCTTTGCATTGAGGGCTATCTGAAAACGGCTGTGGCGCTGAAGTTGCCTGTGAATGTGGAGTTGGTGGCATGTGAAACCCGCATGTGGAGCATTCGTTTGTGTGGGATGTTCTACCAGGTTCATTCCTAGATAATGCACTCAAAGGGCACTAAGCATAGAGTGTGAAAACTGAGTTTCCTTGAGAGCTGCTTGGAAGCCTGATGGTGTGTGAAGTTAGTGAGCCAAATGGAGTTGTTCTCCCACAAGAACCACTCGGCTGATCCTTCTTCAATATGCCCTTCACCAACATGCAGTGTTTCCTTGATTGAATTAGCTCTCACACCAATATTTGCGTCTAGAGCCTTTGCATTGAGGGCTATCTGAAAACGGCTGTGGCGCTGAAGTTGCCTGAGAATGTGGAGTTGGTGGCATGTGAAACCCGCATGTGGAGCATTCGTTTGTGTTGGATGCTCTACCAGCTTGATTTCAGTCCTAGGCACTCAAAGGGCACTAAGCATAGAGTGTGAAAACTGAGTTTCCTTGAGAGCTGCTTGGAATCCTGATGGTGTGTGAAGTTAGTGAGCCAAATGGAGTTGTTCTCCCACAAGAACCACTCGGCTGATCCTTCTTCAATATGCCCTTCACCAACATGCAGTGTTTCCTTGATTGAATTAGCTCTCACACCAATATTTGTGTCTAGAGCCTTTGCATTGAGGGCTATCTGAAAACGGCTGTGGCGCTGAAGTTGCCTGTGAATGTGGAGTTGGTGGCATGTAAAAACCGCATGTGGAGCATTCGTTTGTGTGGGATGCTCTACCAGGTTCATTCCTAGATAATGCACTCAAAGGGCACTAAGCATAGAGTGTGAAAACTGAGTTTCCTTGAGAGCTGCTTGGAAGCCTGATGGTGTGTGAAGTTAGTGAGCCAAATGGAGTTGTTCTCCCACAAGAACCACTCGGCTGATCCTTCTTCAATATGCCCTTCACCAACATGCAGTGTTTCCTTGATTGAATTAGCTCTCACACCAATATTTGTGTCTAGAGCTTTTGCATTGAGGGCTATCTGAAAATGGTTCTGGCGCTGAAGTTGCCTGAGAATGTGGAGTTGGTGGCATGTGAAACCCGCATGTGGAGCATTCGTTTGTGTGGGATGCTCTACTAGGTTCATTCCTAGATAATGCACTCAAAGGGCACTAAGCATAGAGTGTGAAAACTGAGTTTCCTTGAGAGCTGCTTGGAAGCCTGATGGTGTGTGAAGTTAGTGAGCCAAATGGAGTTGTTCTCCCACAAGAACCACTCGGCTGATCCTTCTTCAATATGCCCTTCACCAACATGCAGTGTTTCCTTGATTGAATTAGCTCTCACACCAATATTTGCGTCTAGAGCCTTTGCATTGAGGGCTATCTGAAAACGGCTGTGGCGCTGAAGTTGCCTGAGAATGTGGAGTTGGTGGCATGTGAAACCCGCATGTGGAGCATTCGTTTGTGTGGGATGTTCTTCCAGGTTCATTCCTAGATAATGCACTCAAAGGGCACTAAGCATAGAGTGTGAAAACTGAGTTTCCTTGAGAGCTGCTTGGAAGCCTGATGGTGTGTGAAGTTAGTGAGCCAAATGGAGTTGTTCTCCCACAAGAACCACTCGGCTGATCCTTCTTCAATATGCCCTTCACCAACATGCAGTGTTTCCTTGATTGAATTAGCTCTCACACCAATATTTGCGTTTAGAGCCTTTGCATTGAGGGCTATCTGAAAACGGCTGTGGCGCTGAAGTTGCCTGAGAATGTGGAGTTGGTGGCATGTGAAACCCGCATGTGGAGCATTCGTTTGTGTGGGATGCTCACCAAGATTCATTTCAGTACTAGGCACTCAAAGGGCACTAAGCATAGAGTGTGAAAACTGAGTTTCCTTGAGAGCTGCTTGGAAGCCTGATGGTGTGTGAAGTTAGTGAGCCAAATGGAGTTGTTCTCCCACAAGAACCACTCGGCTGATCCTTCTTCAATATGCCCTTCACCAACATGCAGTGTTTCCTTGATTGAATTAGCTCTCACACCAATATTTGTGTCTAGAGCCTTTGCATTGAAGGCTATCTGAAAACGGCTGTGGCGCTGAAGTTGCCTGAGAATGTGGAGTTGGTGGCATGTGAAACCCGCATGTGGAGCATTCGTTTGTGTGGGATGCACTACCAGGTTCATTCCTAGATAATGCACTCAAAGGGCACTAAGCATAGAGTGTGAAAACTGAGTTTCCTTGAGAGCTGCTTGGAAGCCTGATGGTGTGTGAAGTTAGTGAGCCAAATGGAGTTGTTCTCCCACAAGAACCACTCGGCTGATCCTTCTTCAACCGTTGAACTTGACGGGACAAAAAGATGCTGGACTCTATGTTTGGTATACGCTTGCAATGGGGAAATCTCAACTGAACTTGAGTTGTGGTTATCCAATAAGGTGGAGGAATCCACCATGGTGGGAGGGTTTGGGGAGGGGTGGGGAGAACCCAAGTATCTATGTAACTGTGTCACATAATACAATGTAATTACTGAAGTTAAATAATAAATAATAAAAAAAATATGCCCTTCACCAACATGCAGTGTTTCCTTGATTGAATTAGCTCTCACACCAATATTTGCGTCTAGAGCCTTTGCATTGAGGGCTATCTGAAAACGGCTGTGGCGCTGAAGTTGCCTGTGAATGTGGAGTTGGTGGCATGTGAAACCCGCATGTGGAGCATTCGTTTGTGTGGGATGTTCTACCAGGTTCATTCCTAGATAATGCACTCAAAGGGCACTAAGCATAGAGTGTGAAAACTGAGTTTCCTTGAGAGCTGCTTGGAAGCCTGATGGTGTGTGAAGTTAGTGAGCCAAATGGAGTTGTTCTAGCACAAGAACCACTCGGCTGATCCTTCTTCAATATGCCCTTCACCAACATGCAGTGTTTCCTTGATTGAATTAGCTCTCACACCAATATTTGCGTCTAGAGCCTTTGCATTGAGGGCTATCTGAAAACGGCTGTGGCGCTGAAGTTGCCTGAGAATGTGGAGTTGCTGGCCTGTGAAACCCGCATGTGGAGCATTCGTTTGTGTGGGATGCTCACCAAGCTTCATTTCAGTCCTAGGCACTCAAAGGGCACTAAGCATAGAGTGTGAAAACTGAGTTTCCTTGAGAGCTGCTTGGAAACCTGATTGTGTTAAGTTAGTGAGCCAAATGGAGTTGTTCTCCCACAAGAACCACTCGGCTGATCCTTCTTCAATATGCCCTTCACCAACATGCAGTGTTTCCTTGATTGAATTAGCTCTCACACCAATATTTGCGTCTAGAGCCTTTGCATTGAGGGCTATCTGAAAACGGCTGTGGCGCTGAAGTTGCCTGTGAATGTGGAGTTGGTGGCATGTGAAACCCGCATGTGGAGCATTCGTTTGTGTGGGTTGTTCTACCAGGTTCATTCCTAGATAATGCACTCAAAGGGCACTAAGCATAGAGTGTGAAAACTGAGTTTCCTTGAGAGCTGCTTGGAAGCCTGATGGTGTGTGAAGTTAGTGAGCCAAATGGAGTTGTTCTAGCACAAGAACCACTCGGCTGATCCTTCTTCCATATGCCCTTCACCAACATGCAGTGTTTCCTTGATTGAATTAGCTCTCACACCAATATTTGCGTCTAGAGCCTTTGCATTGAGGGCTATCTGAAAACGGCTGTGGCGTTGAAGTTGCCTGAGAATGTGGAGTTGGTGGCATGTGAAACCCGCATGTGGAGCATTCGTTTGTGTGGGATGCTCTACCAGCTTCATTTCAGTCCTAGGCACTCAAAGGGCACTAAGCATAGAGTGTGAAAACTGAGTTTCCTTGAGAGCTGCTTGGAAGCCTGATGGTGTGTGAAGTTAGTGAGCCAAATGGAGTTGTTCTCCCACAAGAACCACTCGGCTGATCCTTCTTCAATATGTCCTTCACCAACCTGCAGTGTTTCCTTGATTGAATTAGCTCTCACACCAATATTTGCGTCTAGAGCCTTTGCATTGAGGGCTATCTGAAAACGGCTGTGGCGCTGAAGTTGCCTGTGAATGTGGAGTTGGTGGCATGTAAAAACCGCATGTGGAGCATTCGTTTGTGTGGGATGCTCTACCAGGTTCATTCCTAGATAATGCACTCAAAGGGCACTAAGCATAGAGTGTGAAAACTGAGTTTCCTTGAGAGCTGCTTGGAAGCCTGATGGTGTGTGAAGTTAGTGAGCCAAATGGAGTTGTTCTCCCACAAGAACCACTCGGCTGATCCTTCTTCAATATGCCCTTCACCAACATGCAGTGTTTCCTTGATTGAATTAGCCCCCACACCAATATTTGTGTCTAGAGCCTTTGCATTGAGGGCTATCTGAAAACGGCTGTGGCGCTGAAGTTGCCTGTGAATGTGGAGTTGGTGGCATGTGAAACCCGCATGTGGAGCATTCGTTTGTGTGGGATGCTCTACTAGGTTCATTCCTAGATAATGCACTCAAAGGGCACTAAGCATAGAGTGTGAAAACTGAGTTTCCTTGAGAGCTGCTTGGAAGCCTGATGGTGTGTGAAGTTAATGAGCCAAATGGAGTTGTTCTCCCACAAGAACCACTCGGCTGATCCTTCTTCAATATGCCCTTCACCAACATGCAGTGTTTCCTTGATTGAATTAGCTCTCACACAAATATTTGTGTCTAGAGCCTTTGCATTGAGGGCTATCTGAAAACGGCTGTGGCGCTAAAGTTGCCTGTGAATGTGGAGTTGGTGGCATGTGAAACCCGCATGTGGAGCATTCGTTTGTGTGGGATGCTCTACCAGCTTTATTTCAGTCCTAGGCACTCAAAGGGCACTAAGCATAAAGTGTGAAAACTGAGTTTCCTTGAGAGCTGCTTGGAAGCCTGATGGTGTGTGAAGTTAGTGAACCAAATGGAGTTGTTCTCCCACAAGAACCACTCGGCTGATCCTTCTTCAATATGCCCTTCACCAACATGCAGTGTTTCCTTGATTGAATTAGCTCTCACACCAATATTTGCATCTAGAGCCTTTGCATTGAGGGCTATCTGAAAACGGCTGTGGCGCTAAAGTTGCCTGTGAATGTGGAGTTGGTGGCATGTGAAACCCGCATGTGGAGCATTCGTTTGTGTGGGATGCTCTACCAGCTTTATTTCAGTCCTAGGCACTCAAAGGGCACTAAGCATAAAGTGTGAAAACTGAGTTTCCTTGAGAGCTGCTTGGAAGCCTGATTGTGTTAAGTTAGTGAGCCAAATGGAGTTGTTCTCCCACAAGAACCACTCGGCTGATCCTTCTTCAATATGCCCTTCACCAACATGCAGTGTTTCCTTGATTGAATTAGCTCTCACACCAATATTTGCGTCTAGAGCCTTTGCATTGAGGGCTATCTGAAAACAGCTGTGGCGCTGAAGTTGCCTGTGAATGTGGAGTTGGTGGCATGTGAAACCCGCATGTGGAGCATTCGTTTGTGTGGGATGCTCACCAAGCTTCATTTCAGTCCTAGGCACTCAAAGGGCACTAAGCATAGAGTGTGAAAACTGAGTTTCCTTGAGAGCTGCTTGGAAGCCTGATGGTGTGTGAAGTTAGTGAGCCAAATGGAGTTGTTCTCCCACAAGAACCACTCGGCTGATCCTTCTTCAATATGCCCTTCACCAACATGCAGTGTTTCCTTGATTGAATTAGCTCTCACACCAATATTTGTGTCTAGAGCCTTTGCATTGAGGGCTATCTGAAAACAGCTGTGGCGCTAAAGTTGCCTGTGAATGTGGAGTTGGTGGCATGTGAAACCCGCATGTGGAGCATTCGTTTGTGTGGGATGCTCTACCAGGTTCATTCCTAAATAATGCACTCAAAGGGCACTAAGCATAAAGTGTGAAAACTGAGTTTCCTTGAGAGCTGCTTGGAAGCCTGATGGTGTGTGAAGTTAGTGAGCCAAATGGAGTTGTTCTCCCACAAGAACCACTCAGCTGATCCTTCTTCAATATGCCCTTCACCAACATGCAGTGTTTCCTTGATTGAATTAGCTCTCACACCAATATTTGTGTCTAGAGCCTTTGCATTGAGGGCTATCTGAAAACGGCTGTGGCGCTGAAGTTGCCTGTGAATGTGGAGTTGGTGGCATGTGAAACCCGCATGTGGAGCATTCGTTTGTGTGGGATGCTCTACCAGGTTCATTCCTAGATAATGCACTCAAAGGGCACTAAGCATAGAGTGTAAAATCTGAGTTTCCTTGAGAGCTGCTTGGAAGCCTGATGGTGTGTGAAGTTAGTGAGCCAAATGGAGTTGTTCTCCCACAAGAACCACTCGGCTGATCCTTCTTCAATATGCCCTTCACCAACATGCAGTGTTTCCTTGATTGAATTAGCTCTCACACCAATATTTGTGTCTAGAGCCTTTGCATTGAGGGCTATCTGAAAACGGCTGTGGCGCTGAAGTTGCCTGTGAATGTGGAGTTGGTGGCATGTGAAACCCGCATGTGGAGCATTCGTTTGTGTGGGATGCTCTACCAGCTTGATTTCAGTCCTAGGCACTCAAAGGGCACTAAGCATAGAGTGTGAAAACTGAGTTTCCTTGAGAGCTGCTTGGAATCCTGATGGTGTGTGAAGTTAGTGAGCCAAATGGAGTTGTTCTCCCACAAGAACCACTCGGCTGATCCTTCTTCAATATGCCCTTCACCAACATGCAGTGTTTCCTTGATTGAATTAGCTCTCACACCAATATTTGTGTCTAGAGCCTTTGCATTGAGGGCTATCTGAAAACGGCTGTGGCGCTGAAGTTGCCTGTGAATGTGGAGTTGGTGGCATGTAAAAACCGCATGTGGAGCATTCGTTTGTGTGGGATGCTCTACCAGGTTCATTCCTAGATAATGCACTCAAAGGGCACTAAGCATAGAGTGTGAAAACTGAGTTTCCTTGAGAGCTGCTTGGAAGCCTGATGGTGTGTGAAGTTAGTGAGCCAAATGGAGTTGTTCTCCCACAAGAACCACTCGGCTGATCCTTCTTCAATATGCCCTTCACCAACATGCAGTGTTTCCTTGATTGAATTAGCTCTCACACCAATATTTGTGTCTAGAGCTTTTGCATTGAGGGCTATCTGAAAATGGTTCTGGCGCTGAAGTTGCCTGAGAATGTGGAGTTGGTGGCATGTGAAACCCGCATGTGGAGCATTCGTTTGTGTGGGATGCTCTACTAGGTTCATTCCTAGATAATGCACTCAAAGGGCACTAAGCATAGAGTGTGAAAACTGAGTTTCCTTGAGAGCTGCTTGGAAGCCTGATGGTGTGTGAAGTTAGTGAGCCAAATGGAGTTGTTGTCCCACAAGAACCACTCGGCTGATCCTTCTTCAATATGCCCTTCACCAACATGCAGTGTTTCCTTGATTGAATTAGCTCTCACACCAATATTTGCGTCTAGAGCCTTTGCATTGAGGGCTATCTGAAAACGGCTGTGGCGCTGAAGTTGCCTGAGAATGTGGAGTTGGTGGCATGTGAAACCCGCATGTGGAGCATTCGTTTGTGTGGGATGTTCTTCCAGGTTCATTCCTAGATAATGCACTCAAAGGGCACTAAGCATAGAGTGTGAAAACTGAGTTTCCTTGAGAGCTGCTTGGAAGCCTGATGGTGTGTGAAGTTAGTGAGCCAAATGGAGTTGTTCTCCCACAAGAACCACTTGGCTGATCCTTCTTCAATATGCCCTTCACCAACATGCAGTGTTTCCTTGATTGAATTAGCTCTCACACCAATATTTGCGTTTAGAGCCTTTGCATTGAGGGCTATCTGAAAACGGCTGTGGCGCTGAAGTTGCCTGAGAATGTGGAGTTGGTGGCATGTGAAACCCGCATGTGGAGCATTCGTTTGTGTGGGATGCTTACCAAGCTTCATTTCAGTCCTAGGCACTCAAAGGGCACTAAGCATAGAGTGTGAAAACTGAGTTTCCTTGAGAGCTGCTTGGATGCCTGATGGTGTGTGAAGTTAGTGAGCCAAATGGAGTTGTTCTAACACAAGAACCACTCGGCTGATCCTTCTTCAACCGTTGAACTTGACGGGACAATAAGATGCTGGACTCTATGTTTGGTATACGCTTGCAATGGGGAAATCTCAACTGAACTTGAGCTGTGGTTATGCAATAAGGTGGAGGAATCCACCATGGTGGGAGGGTTTGGGGAGGGGTGGGGAGAACCCAACTATCTATGTAACTGTGTCACATAATACAATGTAATTACTGAAGTTAAATAATAAATAATTAAAAAAATATGCCCTTCACCAACATGCAGTGTTTCCTTGATTGAATTAGCTCTCACACCAATATTTGCGTCTAGAGCCTTTGCATTGAGGGCTATCTGAAAACGGCTGTGGCGCTGAAGTTGCCTGTGAATGTGGAGTTGGTGGCATGTAAAAACCGCATGTGGAGCATTCGTTTGTGTGGGATGCTCTACCAGGTTCATTCCTAGATAATGCACTCAAAGGGCACTAAGCATAGAGTGTGAAAACTGAGTTTCCTTGAGAGCTGCTTGGAAGCCTGATGGTGTGTGAAGTTAGTGAGCCAAATGGAGTTGTTCTCCCACAAGAACCACTCGGCTGATCCTTCTTCAATATGCCCTTCACCAACATGCAGTGTTTCCTTGATTGAATTAGCTCTCACACCAATATTTGCGTCTAGAGCCTTTGCATTGAGGGCTATCTGAAAACGGCTGTGGCGCTGAAGTTGCCTGAGAATGTGGAGTTGGTGGCATGTGAAACCCGCATGTGGAGCATTCGTTTGTGTGGGATGCTCTACCAGCTTCATTTCAGTCCTAGGCACTCAAAGGGCACTAAGCATAGAGTGTGAAAACTGAGTTTCCTTGAGAGCTGCTTGGAAGCCTGATGGTGTGTGACGTTAGTGAGCCAAATGGAGTTGTTCTCCCACAAGAACCACTCGGCTGATCCTTCTTCAATATGTCCTTCACCAACATGCAGTGTTTCCTTGATTGAATTAGCTCTCACACCAATATTTGCGTCTAGAGCCTTTGCATTGAGGGCTATCTGAAAACGGCTGTGGCGCTGAAGTTGCCTGTCAATGTGGAGTTGGTGGCATGTAAAAACCGCATGTGGAGCATTCGTTTGTGTGGGATGCTCTACCAGGTTCATTCCTAGATAATGCACTCAAAGGGCACTAAGCATAGAGTGTGAAAACTGAGTTTCCTTGAGAGCTGCTTGGAAGCCTGATGGTGTGTGAATTTTAGTGAGCCAAATGGAGTTGTTCTCCCACAAGAACCACTCGGCTGATCCTTCTTCAATATGCCCTTCACCAACATGCAGTGTTTCCTTGATTGAATTAGCCCCCACACCAATATTTGTGTCTAGAGCCTTTGCATTGAGGGCTATCTGAAAACGGCTGTGGCGCTGAAGTTGCCTGAGAATGTGGAGTTGGTGGCATGTGAAACCCGCATGTGGAGCATTCGTTTGTGTGGGATGCTCTACTAGGTTCATTCCTAGATAATGCACTCAAAGGGCACTAAGCATAGAGTGTGAAAACTGAGTTTCCTTGAGAGCTGCTTGGAAGCCTGATGGTGTGTGAAGTTAGTGAGCCAAATGGAGTTGTTCTCCCACAAGAACCACTCGGCTGATCCTTCTTCAATATGCCCTTCACCAACATGCAGTGTTTCCTTGATTGAATTAGCTCTCACACCAATATTTGTGTCTAGAGCCTTTGCATTGAGGGCTATCTGAAAACGGCTGTGGCGCTAAAGTTGCCTGTGAATGTGGAGTTGGTGGCATGTGAAACCCGCATGTGGAGCATTCGTTTGTGTGGGATGCTCTACCAGCTTTATTTCAGTCCTAGGCACTCAAAGGGCACTAAGCATAAAGTGTGAAAAGTGAGTTTCCTTGAGAGCTGCTTGGAAGCCTGATGGTGTGTGAAGTTAGTGAGCCAAATGGAGTTGTTCTCCCACAAGAACCACTCGGCTGATCCTTCTTCAATATGCCCTTCACCAACATGCAGTGTTTCCTTGATTGAATTAGCTCTCACACCAATATTTGCATCTAGAGCCTTTGCATTGAGGGCTATCTGAAAACGGCTGTGGCGCTAAAGTTGCCTGTGAATGTGGAGTTGGTGGCATGTGAAACCCGCATGTGGAGCATTCGTTTGTGTGGGATGCTCTACCAGCTTTATTTCAGTCCTAGGCACTCAAAGGGCACTAAGCATAAAGTGTGAAAACTGAGTTTCCTTGAGAGCTGCTTGGAAGCCTGATTGTGTTAAGTTAGTGAGCCAAATGGAGTTGTTCTCCCACAAGAACCACTCGGCTGATCCTTCTTCAATATGCCCTTCACCAACATGCAGTGTTTCCTTGATTGAATTAGCTCTCACACCAATATTTGCGTCTAGAGTCTTTGCATTGAGGGCTATCTGAAAACAGCTGTGGCGCTGAAGTTGCCTGTGAATGTGGAGTTGGTGGCATGTGAAACCCGCATGTGGAGCATTCGTTAGTGTGGGATGCTCACCAAGCTTCATTTCAGTCCTAGGCACTCAAAGGGCACTAAGCATAGAGTGTGAAAACTGAGTTTGCTTGAGAGCTGCTTGGAAGCCTGATGGTGTGTGAAGTTAGTGAGCCAAATGGAGTTGTTCTCCACAAGAACCACTCGGCTGATCCTTCTTCAATATGCCCTTCACCAACATGCAGTGTTTCCTTGATTGAATTAGCTCTCACACCAATACTTGCGTCTAGAGCCTTTGCATTGAGGGCTATCTGAAAACGGCTGTGGCGCTGAAGTTGCCTGTGAATGTGGAGTTGGTGGCATGTGAATCCCGCATGTGGAGCATTCGTTTGTGTGGGATGCTCTGCCAGGTTCTTTCCTAGATAATGCATTCAAAGGGCACTAAGCATAGAGTGTGAAAACTGAGTTTCCTTGAGAGCTGCTTGGAAGCCTGATGGTGTGTGAAGTTAGTGAGCCAAATGGAGTTGTTCTCCCACAAGAACCACTCGGCTGATCCTTCTTCAATATGCCCTTCACCAACATGCAGTGTTTCCTTGATTGAATTAGCTCTCACACCAATATTTGTGTCTAGAGCCTTTGCATTGAGGGCTATCTGAAAACGGCTGTGGCGCTAAAGTTGCCTGTGAATGTGGAGTTGGTGGCATGTGAAACCCGCATGTGGAGCATTCGTTTGTGTGGGATGCTCTACCAGCTTTATTTCAGTCCTAGGCACTCAAAGGGCACTAAGCATAAAGTGTGAAAAGTGAGTTTCCTTGAGAGCTGCTTGGAAGCCTGATGGTGTGTGAAGTTAGTGAGCCAAATGGAGTTGTTCTCCCACAAGAACCACTCGGCTGATCCTTCTTCAATATGCCCTTCACCAACATGCAGTGTTTCCTTGATTGAATTAGCTCTCACACCAATATTTGCATCTAGAGCCTTTGCATTGAGGGCTATCTGAAAACGGCTGTGGCGCTAAAGTTGCCTGTGAATGTGGAGTTGGTGGCATGTGAAACCCGCATGTGGAGCATTCGTTTGTGTGGGATGCTCTACCAGCTTTATTTCAGTCCTAGGCACTCAAAGGGCACTAAGCATAAAGTGTGAAAACTGAGTTTCCTTGAGAGCTGCTTGGAAGCCTGATTGTGTTAAGTTAGTGAGCCAAATGGAGTTGTTCTCCCACAAGAACCACTCGGCTGATCCTTCTTCAATATGCCCTTCACCAACATGCAGTGTTTCCTTGATTGAATTAGCTCTCACACCAATATTTGCGTCTAGAGTCTTTGCATTGAGGGCTATCTGAAAACAGCTGTGGCGCTGAAGTTGCCTGTGAATGTGGAGTTGGTGGCATGTGAAACCCGCATGTGGAGCATTCGTTAGTGTGGGATGCTCACCAAGCTTCATTTCAGTCCTAGGCACTCAAAGGGCACTAAGCATAGAGTGTGAAAACTGAGTTTGCTTGAGAGCTGCTTGGAAGCCTGATGGTGTGTGAAGTTAGTGAGCCAAATGGAGTTGTTCTCCACAAGAACCACTCGGCTGATCCTTCTTCAATATGCCCTTCACCAACATGCAGTGTTTCCTTGATTGAATTAGCTCTCACACCAATACTTGCGTCTAGAGCCTTTGCATTGAGGGCTATCTGAAAACGGCTGTGGCGCTGAAGTTGCCTGTGAATGTGGAGTTGGTGGCATGTGAATCCCGCATGTGGAGCATTCGTTTGTGTGGGATGCTCTGCCAGGTTCTTTCCTAGATAATGCATTCAAAGGGCACTAAGCATAGAGTGTGAAAACTGAGTTTCCTTGAGAGCTGCTTGGAAGCCTGATGGTGTGTGAAGTTAGTGAGCCAAATGGAGTTGTTCTCCCACAAGAACCACTCGGCTGATCCTTCTTCAATATGCCCTTCACCAACATGCAGTGTTTCCTTGATTGAATTAGCTCTCACACCAATATTTGCGTCTAGAGCCTTTGCATTGAGGGCTATCTGAAAACGGCTGTGGCGCTGAAGTTGCCTGTGAATGTGGAGTTGGGGGCATGTGAAACCCGCATGTGGAGCATTAGTTTGTGTGGGATTCTCAGCCAGGTTCAGTCCTAGATAATGCACTCAAAGGGCACTAAGCATAGAGTGTGAAAACTGAGTTTCATTGAGAGCTGCTTGGAAGCCTGATGGTGTGTGAAGTTAGTGAGCCAAATGGAGTTGTTCTCCCACAAGAACCACTCGGCTGATCCTTCTTCAATATGCCCTTCACCAACATGCAGTGTTTCCTTGATTGAATTAGCTCTCACACCAGTATTTGCGTCTAGAGCCTTTGCATTGAGGGCTATCTGAAAACGGCTGTGGCGCTGAAGTTGCGTGAGAATGTGGAGTTGGTGGCATGTGAAACCCGCATGTGGAGCATTCGTTTGTGTGGGATGCTCAGTCAGGTTCAGTCCTACATAATGCACTCAAAGGGCACTAAGCATAGAGTGTGAAAACTGAGTTTCCTTGAGAGCTGCTTGGAAGCCTGATGGTGTGTGAAGTTAGTGAGGCAAATGGAGTTGTTCTCCCACAAGAACCACTCGGCTGATCCTTCTTCAATATGCCCTTCACCAACATGCAGTGTTTCCTTGATTGAATTAGCTCTCACACCAGTATTTGCGTCTAGAGCCTTTGCATTGAGGGCTATCTGAAAATGGCTGTGGCGCTGAAGTTGCCTGTGAATGTGGAGTTGGTGGCATGTGAAACCCGCATGTGGAGCATTCGTTTGTGTGGGATGCTCACCAAGCTTCATTTCAGTCCTTGGCACTCAAAGGGCACTAAGCATAGAGTGTGAAAACTGAGTTTCCTTGAAAGCTGCTTGCAAGCCTGATGGTGTGTGAAGTTAGTGAGCCAAATGGAGTTGTTCTCCCTCAAGAACCACTCGGCTGATCCTTCTTCAATATGCCCTTCATCAACATGCAGTGTTTCCTTGATTGAATTAGCTCTCACACCAATATTTGTGTCTAGAGCCTTTGCATTGAGGGCTATCTGAAAACGGCTGTGGCGCTGAAGTTGCCTGTCAATGTGGAGTTGGTGGCATGTGAAACCCGCATGTGGAGCATTCGTTTGTGTGGGATGCTCTACCAGGTTCATTCCTAGATAATGCACTCAAAGGGCACTAAGCATAGAATGAGAAAACTGAGTTTCCTTGAGAGCTGCTTGGAAGCCTGATGGTGTGTGAAGTTAGTGAGCCAAATGGAGTTGTTCTCCCACAAGAACCACTTGGCTGATCCTTCTTCAATATGCCCTTCACCAACATGCAGTGTTTCCTTGATTGAATTAGCTCTCACACCAATATTTGCTTCTAGAGCCTTTGCATTGAGGGCTATCTGAAAACGGCTGTGGCGCTGAAGTTGCCTGTGAATGTGGAGTTGGTGGCATGTGAAACCCGCATGTGGAGCATTCGTTTGTTTGGGATGCTCTACCAGGTTCATTCCTAGATAATGCACTCAAAGGGCACTAAGCATAGAGTGTGAAAACTGAGTTTCCTTGAGAGCTGCTTGGAAGCCTGATGGTGTGTGAAGTTAGTGAATCAAATGGAGTTGTTTTCCCACAAGAACCACTCGGCTGATCCTTCTTCAATATGCTCTTCACCAACATGCAGTGTTTCCTTGATTGAATTAGCTCTCACACCAATATTTGCGTCTAGAGCCTTTGCATTGAGGGCTATCTGAAAACGGCTGTGGCGCTGAAGTTGCCTGTCAATGTGGAGTTGGTGGCATGTGAAACCCGCATGTGGAGCATTCGTTTGTGTGGGATGCTCTACCAGGTTCATTCCTAGATAATGCACTCAAAGGGCACTAAGCATAGAGTGTGAAAACTGAGTTTCCTTGAGAGCTGCTTGGAAGCCTGATGGTGTGTGAAGTTAGTGAGCCAAATGGAGTTGTTCTCCCACAAGAACCACTCTGCTGATCCTTCTTCAATATGCCCTTCACCAACATGCAGTGTTTCCTTGATTGAATTAGCTCTCACACCAATATTTGCGTCTAGAGCCTTTGCATTGCACGCTATCTGAAAATGGCTGTGCCGATGAAGTTGCCTGTGAATGTGGAGTTGCTGGCATGTGAAACCCGCATTTGGAGCATTCGTTCGTGTGGGATGCTCACCAAGCTTCATTTCAGTCCTAGGCACTCAAAGGGCACTAAGCATAGCGTGTGAAAACTGAGTTTCCTTGAGAGCTGCTTGGAAGCCTGATGGTGTGTGAAGTTAGTGAGCCAAATGGAGTTGTTCTCCCACAAGAACCACTCGGCTGATCCTTCTTCAATATGCCCTTCACCAACATGCAGTGTTTCCTTGATTGAATTAGCTGTCACACCAATATTTGTGTCTAGAGCCTTTGCATTGAGGGCTATCTGAAAACGGCTGCGGCGCTAAAGTTGCCTGTGAATGTGGAGTTGGTGGCATGTGAAACCCGCATGTGGAGCATTCGTTTGTGTGGGATGCTCTACCAGCTTCATTTCAGTCCTAGGCACTCAAAGGGCACTAAGCATAGAGTGTGAAAACTGAGTTTCCTTGAGAACTGCTTGGAAGCCTGATGGTGTGTGAAGTTAGTGAGCCAAATGGAGTTGTTCTCCCACAAGAACCACTCGGCTGATCCTTCTTCAATATGCCCTTCACCAACATGCAGTGTTTCCTTGATTGAATTAGCTCTCACACCAATATTTGCGTCTAGAGCCTTTGCATTGAGGGCTATCTGAAAATGGCTGTGGTGCTGAAGTTGCGTGAGAATGTGGAGTTGGTGGCATGTAAAAACCGCATGTGGAGCATTCGTTTGTGTGGGATGCTCTACCAGGTTCATTCCTAGATAATGCACTCAAAGGGCACTAAGCATAGAGTGTGAAAACTGAGTTTCCTTGAGAGCTGCTTGGAAGCCTGATGGTGTGTGTAGTTAGTGAGCCAAATGGAGTTGTTCTCCCACAAGAACCACTCGGCTGATCCTTCTTCAATATGCCCTTCACCAACATGCAGTGTTTCCTTGATTGAATTAGCTCTCACAGCAATATTTGTGTCTAGAGCCTTTGCATTGAGGGCTATCTGAAAACGGCTGTGGTGCTGAAGTTGCCTGTGAATGTGGAGTTGGTGGCATGTGAAACCCGCATGTGGAGCATTCGTTTGTGTGGGATTCTCACCAAGCTTCATTTCAGTCCTAGGCACTCAAAGGGCACTAAGCATAGAGTGTGAAAACTGAGTTTCCTTGAGAGCTGCTTGGAAGCCTGATGGTGTGTGAAGTTAGTGAGCCAAATGGAGTTGTTCTCCCACAAGAACCACTCGGCTGATCCTTCTTCAATATGCCCTTCACCAACATGCAGTGTTTCCTTGATTGAATTAGCTCTCACAGCAATATTTGTGTCTAGAGCCTTTGCATTGAGGGCTATCTGAAAACGGCTGTGGCGCTGAAGTTGCCTGTGAATGTGGAGTTGGTGGCATGTGAAACCCGCATGTGGAGCATTCGTTTGTGTGGGATGCTCTACCAGGTTCATTCCTAGATAATGCACTCAAAGGGCACTAAGCATAGAGTGTGAAAACTGAGTTTCCTTGAGAGCTGCTTGGAAGCCTGATGGTGTGTGAAGTTAGTGAGCCAAATGGAGTTGTTCTCCCACAAGAACCACTCGGCTGATCCTTCTTCAATATGCCCTTCACCAACATGCAGTGTTTCCTTGATTGAATTAGCTCTCACACCAATATTTGCGTCTTGAGCCTTTGCATTGAGGGCTATCTGAAAAAGGCTGTGGCGCTGAAGTTGCCTGTCAATGTGGAGTTGGTGGCATGTGAAACCCGCATGTGGAGCATTCGTTTGTGTGGGATGCTCTGCCAGGTTCTTTCCTAGATAATGCACTCAAAGGGCACTAAGCATAGAGTGTGAAAACTGAGTTTCCTTGAGAGCTGCTTGGAAGCCTGATGGTGTGTGAAGTTAGTGAGCCAAATGGAGTTGTTCTCCCACAAGAATCACTCGGCTGATCCTTCTTCAATATGCCCTTCACCAACATGCAGTGTTTCCTTGATTGAATTAGCTCTCACACAAATATTTGTGTCTAGAGCCTTTGCATTGAGGGCTATCTGAAAACGGCTGTGGCGCTGAAGTTGCCTGTGAATGTGGAGTTGGTGGCATGTGAAACCCGCATGTGGAGCATTCGTTTGTGTGGGATGCTCTACCAGGTTCATTCCTAGATAATGCACTCAAAGGGCACTAAGCATAGAGTGTGAAAACTGAGTTTCCTTGAGAGCTGCTTGGAAGCCTGATGGTGTGTGAAGTTAGTGAGCCAAATGGAGTTGTTCTCCCACAAGAACCACTCAGCTGATCCTTGTTCAATATGCCCTTCACCAACATGCAGTGTTTCCTTGATTGAATTAGCTCTCACACCAATATTTGCGTCTAGAGCCTTTGCATTGCGGGCTATCTGAAAATGGCTGTGCCGCTGAAGTTGCCTGTGAATGCATGTGAAACCCGCATGTGGAGCATTCGTTTGTGTGGGATGCTCACCAAGCATCATTTCAGTCCTAGGCACTCAAAGGGCACTAAGCATAGCGTGTGAAAACTGAGTTTCCTTGAGAGCTGCTTGGAAGCCTGATGGTGTGTGAAGTTAGTGAGCCAAATGGAGTTGTTCTCCCACAAGAACCACTCGGCTGATCCTTCTTCAATATGCCCTTCACCAACATGCAGTGTTTCCTTGATTGAATTAGCTCTCACACCAGTATTTGCGTCTAGAGCCTTTGCATTGAGGGCTATCTGAAAACGGCTGTGGCGCTGAAGTTGCCTGTGAATGTGGAGTTGGTGGCATGTGAAACCCGCATGTGGAGCATTCGTTTGTGTGGGATGCTCACCAAGGTTCATTTCAGTCCTAGGCACTCAAAGGGCACTAAGCATAGCGTGTGAAAACTGAGTTTCCTTGAGAGCTGCTTGGAAGCCTGATGGTGTGTGAAGTTAGTGAGCCAAATGGAGTTGTTCTCCCACAAGAACCACTCGGCTGATCCTTCTTCAATATGCCCTTCACCAACATGCAGTGTTTCCTTGATTGAATTAGCTCTCACAGCAATATTTGCGTCTAAAGCCTTTGCATTGAGGGCTATCTGAAAACGGCTGTGGCGCTGAAGTTGCGTGAGAATGTGGAGTTGGTGGCATGTAAAAACCGCATGTGGAGCATTCGTTTGTGTGGGATCTCTACCAGGTTCATTCCTAGATAATGCACTCAAAGGGCACTAAGCATAGAGTGTGAAAACTGAGTTTCCTTGAGAGCTGCTTGGAAGCCTGATGGTGTGTGAAGTTAGTGAGCCAAATGGAGTTGTTCTCCCACAAGAACCACTCGGCTGATCCTTCTTCAATATGCCCTTCACCAACATGCAGTGTTTCCTTGATTGAATTAGCTCTCACACCAATATTTGCATCTGGAGCCTTTGCATTGAGGGCTATCTGAAAACGGCTGTGGCGCTGAAGTTGCCTGTGAATGTGGAGTTGCTGGCATGTGAAACCCGCATGTGGAGCATTCGTTTGTGTGGGATGCTCACCAAGCTTCATTTCAGTCCTAGGTACTCAAAGGGCACTAAGCATAGAGTGTGAAAACTGAGTTTCCTTGAGAGCTGCTTGGAAGCCTGATGGTGTGTGAAGTTAGTGAGCCAAATGGAGTTGTTCTCCCACAAGAACCACTCAGCTGATCCTTCTTCAATATGCCCTTCTCCAACATGCAGTGTTTCCTTGTTTGAATTAGCTCTCACAGCAATATTTGTGTCTAGAGCCTTTGTATTGAGGGCTATCTGAAAACGGCTGTGGCGCTGAAGTTGAATGTGAATGTGGAGTTGGTGGCATGTGAAACCCGCATGTGGAGCATTCGTTTGTGTAGGATGCTCTACCAGGTTCATTCCTAGATAATGCACTCAAAGGGCACTAAGCATAGAGTGTGAAAACTGAGTTTCCTTGAGAGCTGCTTGGAAGCCTGATGGTGTGTGAAGTTAGTGAGCCAAATGGAGTTGTTCTCCCACAAGAACCACTCGGCTGATCCTTCTTCAATATGCCCTTCACCAACATGCAGTGTTTCCTTGATTGAATTAGCTCTCACACCAATATTTGCGTCTAAAGCCTTTGCATTGAGGGCTATCTGAAAACGGCTGTGGCGCTGAAGTTGCCTGTGAATGTGGAGTTGGTGGCATGTGAAACCCGCATGTGGAGCATTCGTTAGTGTGGAATGCTCACCAAGCTTCATTTCAGTCCTAGGCACTCAAAGGGCACTAAGCATAAAGTGTGAAAACTGAGTTTCCTTGAGAGCTGCTTGGAAGCCTGATGGTGTGTGACGTTAGTGAGCCAAATGGAGTTGTTCTCCCACAAGAACCACTCGGCTGATCCTTCTTCAATATGCCCTTCACCAACATGCAGTGTTTCCTTGATTGAATTAGCTCTCACACCAGTATTTGCGTCTAGAGCCTTTCCATTGAGGGCTATCTGAAAACAGCTGTGGCGCTGAAGTTGCCTGTTGCCTGTGAATGTGGAGTGGGTGGCATGTGAAACCCGCATGTGGAGCATTCGTTTGTGTGGGATGCTCTACCAGGTTCATTCCTAGATAATGCACTCAAAGGGCACGAAGCATAGAGTGTGAAAACTGAGTTTCCTTGAGAGCTGCTTGGAAGCCTGATGGTGTGTGAAGTTAGTGAGCCAAATGGAGTTGTTCTCCCACAAGAACCACTCGGCTGATCCTTCTTCAATATGCCCTTCACCAACATGCAGTGTTTCCTTGATTGAATTAGCTCTCACACCAATATTTGCGTCTAGAGCCTTTGCATTGAGGGCTATCTGAAAAAGGCTGTGGCGCTGAAGTTGCCTGTGAATGTGGAGTTGGTGGCATGTGAAACCCGCATGTGGAGCATTCGTTTGTGTGGGATGCTCACCAAGCTTCATTTCAGTCCTAGGCACTCAAAGGGCACTAAGCATAGCGTGTGAAAACTGAGTTTCCTTGAGAGCTGCTTGGAAGCCTGATGGTGTGTGAAGTTAGTGAGCCAAATGGAGTTGTTCTCCCACAAGAACCACTCGGCTGATCCTTCTTCAATATGCCCTTCACCAACATGCAGTGTTTCCTTGATTGAATTAGCTGTCACACCAATATTTGTGTCTAGAGCCTTTGCATTGAGGGCTATCTGAAAACGGCTGTGGCGCTGAAGTTGCCTGTGAATGTGGAGTTGGTGGCATGTGAAACCCGCATGTGGAGCATTCGTTTGTGTGGGATGCTCACCAAGCTTCATTTCAGTCCTAGGCACTCAAAGGGCACTAAGCATAGAGTGTGAAAACTGAGTTTCCTTGAGAGCTGCTTGGAAGCCTGATGGTGTGTGAAGTTAGTGAGCCAAATGGAGTTGTTCTCCCACAAGAACCACTCGGCTGATCCTTCTTCAATATGCCCTTCACCAACATGCAGTGTTTCCTTGATTGAATTAGCTGTCACAGCAATATTTGTGTCTAGAGCCTTTGCATTGAGGGCTACCTGAAAACGGCTGTGGCGCTGAAGTTGCGTGAGAATGTGGAGTTGGTGGCATGTGAAACCCGCATGTGGAGCATTCGTTTGTGTGGGATGCTCTACCAGGTTCATTCCTAGATAATGCACTCAAAGGGCAATAAGCATAGAGTGTGAAAACTGAGTTTCCTTGAGAGCTGCTTGCAAGCCTGATTGTGTGAAGTTAGTGAGCCAAATGGAGTTGTTCTCCCACAAGAACCACTCAGCTGATCCTTCTTCAATATGCCCTTCTCCAACATGCAGTGTTTCCTTGTTTGAATTAGCTCTCACAGCAATATTTGTGTCTAGAGCCTTTGTATTGAGGGCTATCTGAAAACAGCTGTGGCGCTGAAGTTGCCTGTGAATGTGGAGTTGGTGGCATGTGAAACCCGCATGTGGAGCATTCGTTTGTGTAGGATGCTCTACCAGGTTCATTCCTAGATAATGCACTCAAAGGGCACTAAGCATAGAGTGTGAAAACTGAGTTTCCTTGAGAGCTGCTTGCAAGCCTGATGGTGTGTGAAGTTAGTGAGCCAAATGGAGTTGTTCTCCCACAAGAACCACTCGGCTGATCCTTCTTCAATATGCCCTTCACCAACATGCAGTGTTTCCTTGATTGAATTAGCTCTCACAGCAATATTTGTGTCTAGAGCCTTTGCATTGAGGGCTATCTGAAAAAGGCTGTGGCGCTGAAGTTGCCTGTGAATGTGCAGTTGGTGGCATGTGAAACCCGCATGTGGAGCATTCGTTTGTGTAGGATGCTCTACCAGGTTCATTCCTAGATAATGCACTCAAAGGGCACTAAGCATAGAGTGTGAAAACTGAGTTTCCTTGAGAGCTGCTTGGAAGCCTGATGGTGTGTGAAGTTAGTGAGCCAAATGGAGTTGTTCTCCCACAAGAACCACTCGGCTGATCCTTCTTCAATATGCCCTTCACCAACATGCAGTGTTTCCTTGATTGAATTAGCTCTCACACCAATATTTGCGTCTAAAGCCTTTGCATTGAGGGCTATCTGAAAACGGCTGTGGCGCTGAAGTTGCCTGTGAATGTGGAGTTGGTGGCATGTGAAACCCGCATGTGGAGCATTCGTTTGTGTGGGATGCTCACCAAGCTTCATTTCAGTCCTAGGCACTCAAAGGGCACTAAGCATAAAGTGTGAAAACTGAGTTTCCTTGAGAGCTGCTTGGAAGCCTGATGGTGTGTGACGTTAGTGAGCCAAATGGAGTTGTTCTCCCACAAGAACCACTCGGCTGATCCTTCTTCAATATGCCCTTCACCAACATGCAGTGTTTCCTTGATTGAATTAGCTCTCACAGCAATATTTGTGTCTAGAGCCTTTGCATTGAGGGCTATCTGAAAACAGCTGTGGCGCTGAAGTTGCCTGTGAATGTGGAGTGGGTGGCATGTGAAACCCGCATGTGGAGCATTCGTTTGTGTGGGATGCTCTACCAGGTTCATTCCTAGATAATGCACTCAAAGGGCACTAAGCATAGAGTGTGAAAACTGAGTTTCCTTGAGAGCTGCTTGGAAGCCTGATGGTGTGTGAAGTTAGTGAGCCAAATGGAGTTGTTCTCCCACAAGAACCACTCGGCTGATCCTTCTTCAATATGCCCTTCACCAACATGCAGTGTTTCCTTGATTGAATTAGCTCTCACACCAATATTTGCTTCTAGAGCCTTTGCATTGCGAGCTATCTGAAAACGGCTGTGGCGCTGAAGTTGCCTGTGAATGTGGAGTTGGTGGCATGTGAAACCCGCATGTGGAGCATTCGTTTGTGTGGGATGCTCACCCAGGTTCATTTCAGTCCTAGGCACTCAAAGGGCACTAAGCATAGCGTGTGAAAACTGAGTTTCCTTGAGAGCTGCTTGGAAGCCTGATGGTGTGTGAAGTTAGTGAGCCAAATGGAGTTGTTCTCCCACAAGAACCACTCGGCTGATCCTTCTTCAATATGCCCCTCACCAACATGCAGTGTTTCCTTGATTGAATTAGCTGTCACACCAATATTTGTGTCTAGAGCCTTTGCATTGAGGGCTATCTGAAAACGGCTGTGGCGCTGAAGTTGCCTGTGAATGTGGAGTTGGTGGCATGTGAAACCCGCATGTGGAGCATTCGTTTGTGTGGGATGCTCTACCAGCTTCATTTCAGTCCTAGGCACTCAAAGGGCACTAAACATAAGAGTGTGATAACTGAGTTTCCTTGAGAGCTGCTTGGAAGCCTGATGGTGTGTGAAGTTAGTGAGCCAAATGGAGTTGTTCTCCCACAAGAACCACTAGGCTGATCCTTCTTCAATATGCCCTTCACCAACATGCAGTGTTTCCTTGATTGAATTAGCTCTCACACCAATATTTGCGTCTAGAGCCTTTGCATTGAGGGCTATCTGAAAACGGCTGTGGCGCTGAAGTTGCGTGAGAATGTGGAGTTGGTGGCATGTAAAAACCGCATGTGGAGCATTCGTTTGTGTGGGATCTCCACCAGGATCATTCCTAGATAATGCACTCAAAGGGCACTAAGCATAGAGTGTGAAAACTGAGTTTCCTTGAGAGCTGCTTGGAAGCCTGATGGTGTGTGAAGTTAGTGAGCCAAATGGAGTTGTTCTCCCACAAGAACCACTCGGCTGATCCTTCTTCAATATGCCCTTCACCAACATGCAAGGTTTCCTTGATTGAATTAGCTCTCACACCAATATTTGCGTCTAGAGCCTTTGCATTGAGGGCTATCTGAAAACGGCTGTGGCGCTGAAGTTGCCTGTGAATGTGGAGTTGGTGGCATGTGAAACCCGAATGTGGAGCATTCGTTTGTGTGGGATGCTCACCAAGCTTCATTTCAGTCGTAGGCACTCAAAGGGCACTAAGCATAGAGTGTGAAAACTGAGTTTCCTTGAGAGCTGCTTGGAAGCCTGATGGTGTGTGAAGTTAGTGAGCCAAATAGAGTTGTTCTCCCACAAGAACCACTCAGCTGATCCTTCTTCAATATGCCCTTCTCCAACATGCAGTGTTTCCTTGATTGAATTAGCTGTCACACCAATATTTGTGTCTAGAGCCTTTGCATTGAGGGCTATCTGAAAACGGCTGTGGCGCTGAAGTTGCCTGTGAATGTGGAGTTGGTGGCATGTGAAACCCGCATGTGGAGCATTCGTTTGTGTAGGATGCTCTACCAGGTTCATTCCTAGATAATGCACTCAAAGGGCACTAAGCATAGAGTGTGAAAACTGAGTTTCCTTGAGAGCTGCTTGCAAGCCTGATGGTGTGTGAAGTTATTGAGCCAAATGGAGTTGTTCTCCCACAAGAACCACTCGGCTGATCCTTCTTCAATATGCCCTTCACCAACATGCAGTGTTTCCTTGATTGAATTAGCTCTCACACCAATATTTGCGTCTAAAGCCTTTGCATTGAGGGCTATCTGAAAACGGCTGTGGCGCTGAAGTTGCCTGTGAATGTGGAGTTTGTGGCATGTGAAACCCGCATGTGGAGCATTCGTTAGTGTGGGATGCTCACCAAGCTTCATTTCAGTCCTAGGCACTCAAAGGGCACTAAGCATAAAGTGTGAAAACTGAGTTTCCTTGAGAGCTGCTTGGAAGCCTGATGGTGTGTGACGTTAGTGAGCCAAATGGAGTTGTTCTCCCACAAGAACCACTCGGCTGATCCTTCTTCAATATGCCCTTCACCAACATGCAGTGTTTCCTTGATTGAATTAGCTGTCACACCAATATTTGTGTCTAGAGCCTTTGTATTGAGGGCTATCTGAAAACGGCTGTGGCGCTGAAGTTGCCTGTGAATATGGAGTTGGTGGCATGTGAAAACCGCATGTGGAGCATTCGTTTGTGTGGGATGCTCTACCAGGTTCATTCCTAGATAATGCACTCAAGGGGCACTAAGCATAGAGTGTGAAAACTGAGTTTCCTTGAGAGCTGCTTGGAAGCCTGATGGTGTGTGAAGTTAGTGAGCCAAATGGAGTTGTTCTCCCACAAGAACCACTCGGCTGATCCTTCTTCAATATGCCCCTTCACCAACATGCAGTGTTTCCTTGATTGAATTAGCTGTCACAGCAATATTTGTGTCTAGAGCCTTTGCATTGAGGGCTATCTGAAAACGGCTGTGGCGCTGAAGTTGCGTGAGAATGTAGAGTTGGTGGCATGTGAAACCAGCATGTGGAGCATTCGTTTGTGTGGGATGCTCTACCAGGTTCATTCCTAGATAATGCACTCAAAGGGCAATAGGCATAGAGTGTGAAAACTGAGTTTCCTTGAAAGCTGCTTGCAAGCCTGATGGTGTGTGAAGTTAGTGAGCCAAATGGAGTTGTTCTCCCACAAGAACCACTCGGCTGATCCTTCTTCAATATGCCCTTCACCAACATGCAGTGTTTCCTTGATTGAATTAGCTCTCACACCAATATTTGTGTCTAGAGCCTTTGCATTGAGGGCTATCTGAAAACGGCTGTGGCGCTGAAGTTGCCTGTGAATGTGGAGTTGGTGGCATGTGAAACCCGCATGTGGAGCATTCGTTTGTGTGGGATGCTCTACCAGGTTCATTCCTAGATAATGCACTCAAAGGGCACTAAGCATAGAGTGTGAAAACTGAGTTTCCTTGAGAGCTGCTTGGAAGCCTGATGGTGTGTGAAGTTAGTGAGCCAAATGGAGTTGTTCTCCCACAAGAACCACTCGGCTGATCCTTCTTCAATATGCCCTTCACCAACATGCAGTGTTTCCTTGATTGAATTAGCTCTCACACCAATATTTGCGTCTAGATCCTTTGCATTGCGGGCTATCTGAAAATGGCTGTGCCGCTGAAGTTGCCTGTGAATGTGGAGTTGGTGGCATGTGAAACCCGCATGTGGAGCATTCGTTTGTGTGGGATGCTCACCAAGCTTCATTTCAGTCCTAGGCACTCAAAGGGCACTAAGCATAGCGTGTGAAAACTGAGTTTCCTTGAGAGCTGCTTGGAAGATTGATGGTGTGTGAAGTTAGTGAGCCAAATGGAGTTGTTCTCCCACAAGAACCACTCGGCTGATCCTTCTTCAATATGCCCTTCACCAACATGCAGTGTTTCCTTGATTGAATTAGCTGTCACACCAATATTTGTGTCTAGAGCCTTTGCATTGAGGGCTATCTGAAAACGGCTGTGGCGCTGAAGTTGCCTGTGAATGTGGAGTTGGTGGCATGTGAAACCCGCATGTGGAGCATTCGTTTGTGTGGGATGCTCTACCAGCTTCATTTCAGTCCTAGGCACTCAAAGAGCACTAAACATAGAGTGTGAAAACTGAGTTTCCTTGAGAGCTGCTTGGAAGCCTGATGGTGTGTGAAGTTAGTGAGCCAAATGGAGTTGTTCTCCCACAAGAACCACTAGGCTGATCCTTCTTCAATATGCCCTTCACCAACATGCAGTGTTTCCTTGATTGAATTAGCTCTCACACCAATATTTGCGTCTAGAGCCTTTGCATTGAGGGCTATCTGAAAACGGCTGTGGCGCTGAAGTTGCGTGAGAATGTGGAGTTGGTGGCATGTAAAAACCGCATGTGGAGCATTCGTTTGTGTGGGATCTCTACCAGGTTCATTCCTAGATAATGCACTCAAAGGGCACTAAGCATAGAGTGTGAAAACTGAGTATCCTTGAGAGCTGCTTGGAAGCCTGATGGTGTGTGAAGTTAGTGAGCCAAATGGAGTTGTTCTCCCACAAGAACCACTCGGCTGATCCTTCTTCAATATGCCCTTCACCAACATGCAGTGTTTCCTTGATTGAATTAGCTCTCACACCAATATTTGCGTCTGGAGCCTTTGCATTGAGGGCTATCTGAAAAAGGCTGTGGCGCTGAAGTTGCCTGTGAATGTGGAGTTGGTGGCATGTGAAACCCGCATGTGGAGCATTCGTTTGTGTGGGATGCTCACCAAGCTTCATTTCAGTCCTAGGCACTCAAAGGGCACTAAGCATAGAGTGTGAAAACTGAGTTTCCTTGAGAGCTGCTTGGAAGCCTGATGGTGTGTGAAGTTAGTGAGCCAAATGGAGTTGTTCTCCCACAAGAACCACTCAGCTGATCCTTCTTCAATATGCCCTTCTCCAACATGCAGTGTTTCCTTGTTTGAATTAGCTCTCACAGCAATATTTGTGTCTAGAGCCTTTGTATTGAGGGCTATCTGAAAACGGCTGTGGCGCTGAAGTTGCCTGTGAATGTGGAGTTGGTGGCATGTGAAACCCGCATGTGGAGCATTCGTTTGTGTAGGATGCTCTACCAGGTTCATTCCTAGATAATGCACTCAAAGGGCACTAAGCATAGAGTGTGAAAACTGAGTTTCCTTGAGAGCTGCTTGGAAGCCTGATGGTGTGTGAAGTTAGTGAGCCAAATGGAGTTGTTCTCCCACAAGAACCACTCGGGTGATCCTTCTTCAATATGCCCTTCACCAACATGCAGTGTTTCCTTGATTGAATTAGCTGTCACACCAATATTTGTGTCTAGAGCCTTTGCATTGAGGGCTATCTGAAAACGGCTGTGGCGCTGAAGTTGCGTGAGAATGTAGAGTTGGTGGCATGTGAAACCCGCATGTGGAGCATTCGTTTGTGTGGGATGCTCTACCAGGTTCATTCCTAGATAATGCACTCAAAGGGCAATAAGCATAGAGTGTGAAAACTGAGTTTCCTTGAAAGCTGCTTGCAAGCCTGATGGTGTGTGAAGTTAGTGAGCCAAATGGAGTTGTTCTCCCACAAGAACCACTCGGCTGATCATTCTTCAATATGCCCTTCACCAACATGCAGTGTTTCCTTGATTGAATTAGCTCTCACAGCAATATTTGTGTCTAGAGCCTTTGCATTGAGGGCTATCTGAAAACGGCTGTGGCGCTGAAGTTGCCTGTGAATGTGGAGTTGGTGGCATGTGAAACCCGCATGTGGAGCATTCGTTTGTGTGGGATGCTCTACCAGGTTCATTCCTAGATAATGCACTCAAAGGGCACTAAGCATAGAGTGTGAAAACTGAGTTTCCTTGAGAGCTGCTTGGAAGATTGATGGTGTGTGAAGTTAGTGAGCCAAATGGAGTTGTTCTCCCACAAGAACCACTCGGCTGATCCTTCTTCAATATGCCCTTCACCAACATGCAGTGTTTCCTTGATTGAATTAGCTCTCACACCAATATTTGTGTCTAGAGCCTTTGCATTGAGGGCTATCTGAAAACGGCTGTGGCGCTGAAGTTGCCTGTGAATGTGGAGTTGGTGGCATGTGAAACCCGCATGTGGAGCATTCGTTTGTGTGGGATGCTCTACCAGCTTCATTTCAGTCCTAGGCACTCAAAGGGCACTAAACATAGAGTGTGAAAACTGAGTTTCCTTGAGAGCTGCTTGGAAGCCTGATGGTGTGTGAAGTTAGTGAGCCAAATGGAGTTGTTCTCCCACAAGAACCACTCGGCTGATCCTTCTTCAATATGCCCTTCACCAACATGCAGTGTTTCCTTGATTGAATTAGCTCTCACAGCGATATTTGCGTCTAGAGCCTTTGCATTGAGGGCTACCTGAAAACGGCTGTGGCGCTGAAGTTGCGTGAGAATGTGGAGTTGGTGGCATGTAAAAACCGCATGTGGAGCATTCGTTTGTGTGGGATCTCTACCAGGTTCATTCCTAGATAATGCACTCAAAGGGCACTAAGCATAGAGTGTGAAAACTGAGTTTCCTTGAGAGCTGCTTGGAAGCCTGATGGTGTGTGAAGTTAGTGAGCCAAATGGAGTTGTTCTCCCACAAGAACCACTCGGCTGATCCTTTCTTCAATATGCCCTTCACCAACATGCAGTGTTTCCTTGATTGAATTAGCTCTCACACCAATATTTGCGTCTGGAGCCTTTGCATTGAGGGCTATCTGAAAACGGCTGTGGCGCTGAAGTTGCCTGTGAATGTGGAGTTGGTGGCATGTGAAACCCGCATGTGGAGCATTCGTTTGTGTGGATGCTCACCAAGCTTCATTTCAGTCCTAGGCACTCAAAGGGCACTAAGCATAAAGTGTGAAAACTGAGTTTCCTTGAGAGCTGCTTGGAAGCCTGATGGTGTGTGACGTTAGTGAGCCAAATGGAGTTGTTCTCCCACAAGAACCACTCGGCTGATCCTTCTTCAATATGCCCTTCACCAACATGCAGTGTTTCCTTGATTGAATTAGCTCTCACAGCAATATTTGTGTCTAGAGCCTTTGCATTGAGGGCTATCTGAAAACGGCTGTGGCGCTGAAGTTGCCTGTGAATGTGGAGTTGGTGGCATGTGAAACCCGCATGTGGAGCATTCGTTTGTGTGGGATGCTCTACCAGTTCATTCCTAGATAATGCACTCAAAGGGCAGTAAGCATAGAGTGTGAAAACTGAGTTTCCTTGAGAGCTGCTTGGAAGCCTGATGGTGTGTGAAGTTAGTGAGCCAAATGGAGTTGTTCTCCCACAAGAACCACTCAGCTGATCCTTCTTCAATATGCCCTTCACCAACATGCAGTGTTTCTTTGATTGAATTAGCTCTCACACCAATATTTGCTTCTAGAGCCTTTGCATTGCGGGCTATCTGAAAATGGCTGTGGCGCTGAAGTTGCCTGTGAATGTGGAGTTGGTGGCATGTGAAACCCGCATGTGGAGCATTCGTTTGTGTGGGATGCTCACCCAGGTTCATTTCAGTCCTAGGCACTCAAAGGGCACTAAGCATAGCGTGTGAAAAACTGAGTTTCCTTGAGAGCTGCTTGGAAGCCTGATGGTGTGTGAAGTTAGTGAGCCAAATGGAGTTGTTCTCCCACAAGAACCACTCGGCTGATCCTTCTTCAATATGCCCTTCACCAACATGCAGTGTTTCCTTGATTGAATTAGCTGTCACACCAATATTTGTGTCTAGATCCTTTGCATTGAGGGCTATCTGAAAACGGCTGTGGCGCTGAAGTTGCCTGTGAATGTGGAGTTGGTGGCATGTGAAACCCGCATGTGGAGCATTCGTTTGTGTGGGATGCTCTACCAGCTTCATTTCAGTCCTATGCACTCAAAGGGCACTAAACATAGAGTGTGAAAACTGAGCTTCCTTGAGAGCTGCTTGGAAGCCTGATGGTGTGTGAAGTTAGTGAGCCAAATGGAGTTGTTCTCCCACAAGAACCACTAGGCTGATCCTTCTTCAATATGCCCTTCACCAACATGCAGTGTTTCCTTGATTGAATTAGCTCTCACACCAATATTTGCGTCTAGAGCCTTTGCATTGAGGGCTATCTGAAAACGGCTGTGGCGCTGAAGTTGCGTGAGAATGTGGAGTTGGTGGCATGTAAAAACCGCATGTGGAGCATTCGTTTGTGTGGGATCTCCACCAGGATCATTCCTAGATAATGCACTCAAAGGGCACTAAGCATAGAGTGTGAAAACTGAGTTTCCTTGAGAGCTGCTTGGAAGCCTGATGGTGTGTGAAGTTAGTGAGCCAAATGGAGTTGTTCTCCCACAAGAACCACTCGGCTGATCCTTCTTCAATATGGCCTTCACCAACATGCAAGGTTTCCTTGATTGAATTAGCTCTCACACCAATATTTGCGTCTAGAGCCTTTGCATTGAGGGCTATCTGAAAACGGCTGTGGCGCTGAAGTTGCCTGTGAATGTGGAGTTGCTGGCATGTGAAACCCGCATGTGGAGCATTCGTTTGTGTGGGATGCTCACCAAGCTTCATTTCAGTCCTAGGCACTCAAAGGGCACTAAGCTTAGAGTGTGAAAAGTGAGTTTCCTTGAGAGCTGCTTGGAAGCCTGATGGTGTGTGAAGTTAGTGAGCCAAATGGAGTTGTTCTCCCACAAGAACCACTCGGCTGATCCTTCTTCAATATGCCCTTCGCCAACATGCAGTGTTTCCTTGATTGAATTAGCTCTCACACCAATATTTGCGTCTGAAGCCTTTGCATTGAGGGCTATCTGAAAACGGCTGTGGCGCTGAAGTTGCCTGTGAATGTGGAGTTGGTGGCATGTGAAACCCGCATGTGGAGCATTCGTTAGTGTGGGATGCTCACCAAGGTTCATTTCAGTCCTAGGCACTCAAAGGGCACTAAGCATAAAGTGTGAAAACTGAGTTTCCTTGAGAGCTGCTTGGAAGCCTGATGGTGTGTGACGTTAGTGAGCCAAATGGAGTTGTTCTCCCACAAGAACCACTCGGCTGATCCTTCTTCAATATGCCCTTCACCAACATGCAGTGTTTCCTTGATTGAATTAGCTGTCACACCAATATTTGTGTCTAGAGCCTTTGCATTGAGGGCTATCTGAAAACGGCTGTGGCGCTGAAGTTGCCTGTGAATGTGGAGTTGGTGGCATGTGAAAACCGCATGTGGAGCATTCGTTTGTGTGGGATGCTCTACCAGGTTCATTCCTAGATAATGCACTCAAAGGGCAGTAAGCATAGAGTGTGAAAACTGAGTTTCCTTGAGAGCTGCTTGGAAGCCTGATGGTGTGTGAAGTTAGTGAGCCAAATGGAGTTGTTCTCCCACAAGAACCACTCAGCTGATCCTTCTTCAATATGCCCTTCTCCAACATGCAGTGTTTCCTTGATTGAATTAGCTCTCACAGCAATATTTGTGTCTAGAGTCTTTGCATTGAGGGCTATCTGAAAACGGCTGTGGCGCTGAAGTTGCCTGTGAATGTGAGTTGGTGGCATGTGAAACCCGCATGTGGAGCATTCGTTTGTGTGGGATGCTCTACCAGGTTCATTCCTAGATAATGCACTCAAAGGGCACTAAGCATAGAGTGTGAAAACTGAGTTTCCTTGAGAGCTGCTTGGAAGCCTGATGGTGTGTGAAGTTAGTGAGCCAAATGGAGTTGTTTTCCCACAAGAACCACTCGGCTGATCCTTCTTCAATATGCCCTTCACCAACATGCAGTGTTTCCTTGATTGAATTAGCTCTCACACCAATATTTGCGTCTAAAGCCTTTGCATTGAGGGCTATCTGAAAACGGCTGTGGCGCTGAAGTTGCCTGTGAATGTGGAGTGGGTGGCATGTGAAACCCGCATGTGGAGCATTCGTTTGTGTGGGATGCTCTACCAGGTTCATTCCTAGATAATGCACTCAAAGGGCACGAAGCATAGAGTGTGAAAACTGAGTTTCCTTGAGAGCTGCTTGGAAGCCTGATGGTGTGTGAAGTTAGTGAGCCAAATGGAGTTGTTCTCCCACAAGAACCACTCGGCTGATCCTTCTTCAATATGCCCTTCACCAACATGCAGTGTTTCCTTGATTGAATTAGCTCTCACACCAGTATTTGTGTCTAGAGCCTTTCCATTGAGGGCTATCTGAAAACAGCTGTGGCGCTGAAGTTGCCTGTGAATGTGGAGTGGGTGGCATGTGAAACCCGCATGTGGAGCATTCGTTTGTGTGGGATGCTCTACCAGGTTCATTCCTAGATAATGCACTCAAAGGGCACGAAGCATAGAGTGTGAAAACTGAGTTTCCTTGAGAGCTGCTTGGAAGCCTGATGGTGTGTGAAGTTAGTAGAGCCAAATGGAGTTGTTCTCCCACAAGAACCACTCGGCTGATCCTTCTTCAATATGCCCTTCACCAACATGCAGTGTTTCCTTGATTGAATTAGCTCTCAGAACAATGTTTGTGTCTAGAGCCTTTGCATTGAGGGCTATCTGAAAACGTCTGTGGCGCTGAAGTTGCCTGTGAATGTGGAGTTGGTGGCATGTGAAACCCGCATGTGGAGCATTCGTTTGTGTGGGATGCTCTACCAGGTTCATTCCTAGATAATGCACTCAAAGGGCACGAAGCATAGAGTGTGAAAACTGAGTTTCCTTGAGAGCTGCTTGGAAGCCTGATGGTGTGTGAAGTTAGTGAGCCAAATGGAGTTGTTCTCCCACAAGAACCACTCGGCTGATCCTTCTTCAATATGCCCTTCACCAACATGCAGTGTTTCCTTGATTGAATTAGCTGTCACACCAATATTTGTGTCTAGAGCCTTTGCATTGAGGGCTATCTGAAAACGGCTGTGGCGCTGAAGTTGCCTGTGAATGTGGAGTTGGTGGCATGTGAAACCCGCATGTGGAGCATTCGTTTGTGTGGGATGCTCTACCAGCTTCATTTCAGTCCTAGGCACTCAAAGGTCACTAAGCTTAGAGTGTGAAAACTGAGTTTCCTTGAGAGCTGCTTGGAAGCCTGATGGTGTGTGACGTTAGTGAGCCAAATGGAGTTGTTCTCCCACAAGAACCACTCGGCTGATCCTTCTTCAATATGCCCTTCACCAACATGCAGTGTTTCCTTGATTGAATTAGCTGTCACACCAATATTTATGTCTAGAGCCTTTGCATTGAGGGCTATCTGAAAACGGCTGTGGCGCTGAAGTTGCCTGAGAATGTGGAGTTGGTGGCATGTGAAACCCGCATGTGGAGCATTCGTTTGTGTGGGATGCTCTACCAGGTTCATTTCAGTCCTAGGCACTCAAAGGGCACTAAGCATAGAGTGTGAAAACTGAGTTTCCTTGAGAGCTGCTTGGAAGCCTGATGGTGTGTGAAGTTAGTGAGCCAAATGGAGTTGTTCTCCCACAAGAACCACTCGGCTGATCCTTCTTCAATATGCCCTTCACCAACATGCAGTGTTTCCTTGATTGAATTAGCTGTCACACCAATATTTGTGTCTAGAGCCTTTGCATTGAGGGCTATCTGAAAACGGCTGTGGCGCTGAAGTTGCCTGTGAATGTGGAGTTGGTGGCATGTGAAACCCGCATGTGGAGCATTCGTTTGTGTGGGATGCTCTACCAGCTTCATTTCAGTCCTAGGCACTCAAAGGGCACTAAACATAGAGTGTGAAAACTGAGTTTCCTTGAGAGCTGCTTGGAAGCCTGATGGTGTGTGAAGTTAGTGAGCCAAATGGAGTTGTTCTCCCACAAGAACCACTCGGCTGATCCTTCTTCAATATGCCCTTCACCAACATGCAAGGTTTCCTTGATTGAATTAGCTCTCACACCAATATTTGCGTCTAGAGCCTTTGCATTGAGGGCTATCTGAAAACGGCTGTGGCGCTGAAGTTGCCTGTGAATGTGGAGTTGGTGGCATGTGAAACCCGCATGTGGAGCATTCGTTTGTGTGGGATGCTCACCAAGCTTCATTTCAGTCCTAGGCACTCAAAGGGCACTAAGCTTAGAGTGTGAAAACTGAGTTTCCTTGAGAGCTGCTTGGAAGCCTGATGGTGTGTGAAGTTAGTGAGCCAAATGGAGTTGTTCTCCCACAAGGACCACTCGGCTGATCCTTCTTCAATATGCCCTTCGCCAACATGCAGTGTTTCCTTGATTGAATTAGCTCTCACACCAATATTTGCGTCTAAAGCCTTTGCATTGAGGGCTATCTGAAAACGGCTGTGGCGCTGAAGTTGCCTGTGAATGTGGAGTTGGTGGCATGTGAAACCCGCATGTGGAGCATTCGTTAGTGTGGGATGCTCACCAAGCTTCATTTCAGTCCTAGGCACTCAAAGGGCACTAAGCATAGAGTGTGAAAACTGAGTTTCCTTGAGAGCTGCTTGGAAGCCTGATGGTGTGTGACGTTAGTGAGCCAAATGGAGTTGTTCTCCCACAAGAACCACTCGGCTGATCCTTCTTCAATATGCCCTTCACCAACATGCAGTGTTTCCTTGATTGAATTAGCTGTCACACCAATATTTGTGTCTAGAGCCTTTGCATTGAGGGCTATCTGAAAACGGCTGTGGCGCTGAAGTTGCCTGTGAATGTGGAGTTGGTGGCATGTGAAAACCGCATGTGGAGCATTCGTTTGTGTGGGATGCTCTACCAGGTTCATTCCTAGATAATGCACTCAAGGGGCACTAAGCATAGAGTGTGAAAACTGAGTTTCCTTGAGAGCTGCTTGGAAGCCTGATGGTGTGTGAAGTTAGTGAGCCAAATGGAGTTGTTCTCCCACAAGAACCACTCGGCTGATCCTTCTTCAATATGCCCTTCACCAACATGCAGTGTTTCCTTGATTGAATTAGCTCTCACACCAGTATTTGCGTCTAGAGCCTTTCCATTGAGGGCTATCTGAAAACAGCTGTGGCGCTGAAGTTGCCTGTGAATGTGGAGTGGGTGGCATGTGAAACCCGCATGTGGAGCATTCGTTTGTGTTGGATGCTCTACCAGGTTCATTCCTAGATAATGCACTCAAAGGGCACGAAGCATAGAGTGTGAAAACTGAGTTTCCTTGAGAGCTGCTTGGAAGCCTGATGGTGTGTGAAGTTAGTGAGCCAAATGGAGTTGTTCTCCCACAAGAACCACTCGGCTGATCCTTCTTCAATATGCCCTTCACCAACATGCAGTGTTTCCTTGATTGAATTAGCTCTCACACCAATATTTGCGTCTAGAGCCTTTGCATTGAGGGCTATCTGAAAAAGGCTGTGGCGCCGAAGTTGCCTGTGAATGTGGAGTTGGTGGCATGTGAAACCCGCATGTGGAGCATTCGTTTGTGTGGGATGCTCACCAAGCTTCATTTCAGTCCTAGGCACTCAAAGGGCACTAAGCATAGCGTGTGAAAACTGAGTTTCCTTGAGAGCTGCTTGGAAGCCTGATGGTGTGTGAAGTTAGTGAGCCAAATGGAGTTGTTCTCCCACAAGAACCACTCGGCTGATCCTTCTTCAATATGCCCTTCACCAACATGCAGTGTTTCCTTGATTGAATTAGCTCTCACACCAATATTTGTGTCTAGAGCCTTTGCATTGAGGGCTATCTGAAAACGGCTGCGGCGCTGAAGTTGCCTGTGAATGTGGAGTTGGTGGCATGTGAAACCCGCATGTGGAGCATTCGTTTGTGTGGGATGCTCACCAAGCTTCATTTCAGTCCTAGGCACTCAAAGGGCACTAAGCATAGAGTGTGAAAACTGAGTTTCCTTGAGAGCTGCTTGGAAGCCTGATGGTGTGTGAAGTTAGTGAGCCAAATGGAGTTGTTCTCCCACAAGAACCACTCAGCTGATCCTTCTTCAATATGCCCTTCTCCAACATGCAGTGTTTCCTTGATTGAATTAGCTCTCACAGCAATATTTGTGTCTAGAGCCTTTGCATTGAGGGCTATCTGAAAACGGCTGTGGCGCTGAAGTTGCCTGTGAATGTGGAGTTGGTGGCATGTGAAACCCGCATGTGGAGCATTCGTTTGTGTAGGATGCTCTACCAGGTTCATTCCTAGATAATGCACTCAAAGGGCACTAAGCATAGAGTGTGAAAACTGAGTTTCCTTGAGAGCTGCTTGCAAGCCTGATGGTGTGTGAAGTTAGTGAGCCAAATGGAGTTGTTCTCCCACAAGAACCACTCAGCTGATCCTTTTTCAATATGCCCTTCTCCAACATGCAGTGTTTCCTTGATTGAATTAGCTCTCACAGCAATATTTGTGTCTAGAGTCTTTGCATTGAGGGCTATCTGAAAACGGCTGTGGCGCTGAAGTTGCCTGTGAATGTGGAGTTGGTGGCATGTGAAACCCGCATGTGGAGCATTCGTTTGTGTGGGATGCTCTACCAGGTTCATTCCTAGATAATGCACTCAAAGGGCACTAAGCATAGAGTGTGAAAACTGAGTTTCTTGAGAGCTGCTTGCAAGCCTGATGGTGGTGTGAAGTTAGTGAGCCAAATGGAGTTGTTCTCCCACAAGAACCACTCGGCTGATCCTTCTTCAATATGCCCTTCACCAACATGCAGTGTTTCCTTGATTGAATTAGCTCTCACACAGTATTTGCGTCTAAAGCCTTTGCATTGAGGGCTATCTGAAAACGGCTGTGGCGCTGAAGTTGCGTGAGAATGTGGAGTTGGTGGCATGTAAAAACCGCATGTGGAGCATTCGTTTGTGTGGGATCTCCACCAGGATCATTCCTAGATAATGCACTCAAAGGGCACTAAGCATAGAGTGTGAAAACTGAGTTTCCTTGAGAGCTGCTTGGAAGCCTGATGGTGTGTGAAGTTAGTGAGCCAAATGGAGTTGTTCTCCCACAAGAACCACTCGGCTGATCCTTCTTCAATATGCCCTTCACCAACATGCAAGGTTTCCTTGATTGAATTAGCTCTCACACCAATATTTGCGTCTAGAGCCTTTGCATTGAGGGCTATCTGAAAACGGCTGTGGCGCTGAAGTTGCCTGTGAATGTGAGTTGGTGGCATGTGAAACCCGCATGTGGAGCATTCGTTTGTGTGGGATGCTCACCAAGCTTCATTTCAGTCCTAGGCACTCAAAGGGCACTAAGCTTAGAGTGTGAAAACTGAGTTTCCTTGAGAGCTGCTTGGAAGCCTGATGGTGTGTGAAGTTAGTGAGCCAAATGGAGTGTTCTCCACAAGGACCACTCGGCTGATCCTTCTTCAATATGCCCTTCGCCAACATGCAGTGTTTCCTTGATTGAATTAGCTCTCACACCAATATTTGCGTCTAAAGCCTTTGCATTGAGGGCTATCTGAAAACGGCTGTGGCGCTGAAGTTGCCTGTGAATGTGGAGTTGGTGGCATGTGAAACCCGCATGTGGAGCATTCGTTAGTGTGGGATGCTCACCAAGCTTCATTTCAGTCCTAGGCACTCAAAGGGCACTAAGCATAGAGTGTGAAAACTGAGTTTCCTTGAGAGCTGCTTGGAAGCCTGATGGTGTGTGACGTTAGTGAGCCAAATGGAGTTGTTCTCCCACAAGAACCACTCGGCTGATCCTTCTTCAATATGCCCTTCACCAACATGCAGTGTTTCCTTGATTGAATTAGCTGTCACACCAATATTTGTGTCTAGAGCCTTTGCATTGAGGGCTATCTGAAAACGGCTGTGGCGCTGAAGTTGCCTGTGAATGTGGAGTTGGTGGCATGTGAAAACCGCATGTGGAGCATTCGTTTGTGTGGGATGCTCTACCAGGTTCATTCCTAGATATGCACTCAAGGGGCACTAAGCATAGAGTGTGAAAACTGAGTTTCCTTGAGAGCTGCTTGAAGCCTGATGGTGTGTGAAGTTAGTGAGCCAAATGGAGTTGTTCTCCCACAAGAACCACTCGGCTGATCCTTCTTCAATATGCCCCTTCACCAACATGCAGTGTTTCCTTGATTGAATTAGCTCTCACACCAGTATTTGCGTCTAGAGCCTTTCCATTGAGGGCTATCTGAAAACAGCTGTGGCGCTGAAGTTGCCTGTGAACTGTGGGAGTGGGTGGCATGTGAAACCCGCATGTGGAGCATTCGTTTGTGTTGGATGCTCTACCAGGTTCATTCCTAGATAATGCACTCAAAGGGCACGAAGGCATAGAGTGTGAAAACTGAGTTTCCTTGAGAGCTGCTTGGAAGCCTGATGGTGTGTGAAGTTAGTGAGCCAAATGGAGTTGTTCTCCCACAAGAACCACTCGGCTGATCCTTCTTCAATATGCCCTTCACCAACATGCAGTGTTTCCTTGATTGAATTAGCTCTCACACCAATATTTGCGTCTAGAGCCTTTGCATTGATGGGCTATCTGAAAAAGGCTGTGGCGCTGAAGTTGCCTGTGAATGTGGAGTTGGTGGCATGTGAAACCGCATGTGGAGCATTCGTTTGTGTGGGATGCTCACCAAGCTTCATTTCAGTCTAGGCACTCAAAGGGCACTAAGCATAGCGTGTGAAAACTGAGTTTCCTTGAGAGCTGCTTGGAAGCCTGATGGTGTGTGAAGTTAGTGAGCCAAATGGAGTTTGTTCTCCCACAAGAACCACTCGGCTGATCCTTCTTCAATATGCCCTTCACCAACATGCAGTGTTTCTGATTGAATTAGCTCTCACACCAATATTTGTGTCTAGAGCCTTTGCATTGAGGGCTATCTGAAAACGGCTGCGGCGCTGAAGTTGCCTGTGAATGTGGAGTTGGTGGCATGTGAAACCCGCATGTGGAGCATTCGTTTGTGTGGATGCTCACCAAGCTTCATTTCAGTCCTAGGCACTCAAAGGGCACTAAGCATAGAGTGTGAAAACTGAGTTTCCTTGAGAGCTGCTTGGAAGCCTGATGGTGTGTGAAGTTAGTGAGCCAAATGGAGTTGTTCTCCACAAGAACCACTCAGCTGATCCTTCTTCAATATGCCCTTCTCCAACATGCAGTGTTTCCTTGATTGAATTAGCTCTCACAGCAATATTTGTGTCTAGAGCCTTTGCATTGAGGGCTATCTGAAAACGGCTGTGGCGCTGAAGTTGCCTGTGAATGTGGAGTTGGTGGCATGTGAAACCCGCATGTGGAGCATTCGTTTGTGTAGGATGCTCTACCAGGTTCATTCCTAGATAATGCACTCAAAGGGCACTAAGCATAGAGTGTGAAAACTGAGTTTCCTTGAGAGCTGCTTGCAAGCCTGATGGTGTGTGAAGTTAGTGAGCCAAATGGAGTTGTTCTCCCACAAGAACCACTCAGCTGATCCTTCTTCAATATGCCCCTTCTCCAACATGCAGTGTTTCCTTGATTGAATTAGCTCTCACAGCAATATTTGTGTCTAGAGTCTTTGCATTGAGGGCTATCTGAAAACGGCTGTGGCGCTGAAGTTGCCTGTGAATGTGGAGTTGGTGGCATGTGAAACCCGCATGTGGAGCATTCGTTTGTGTGGGATGCTCTACCAGGTTCATTCCTAGATAATGCACTCAAAGGGCACTAAGCATAGAGTGTGAAAACTGAGTTTCCTTGAGAGCTGCTTGCAAGCCTGATGGTGTGTGAAGTTAGTGAGCCAAATGGAGTTGTTCTCCCACAAGAACCACTCGGCTGATCCTTCTTCAATATGCCCGTCACCAACATGCAGTGTTTCCTTGATTGAATTAGCTCTCACACCAGTATTTGCGTCTAAAGCCTTTGCATTGAGGGCTATCTGAAAACGGCTGTGGCGCTGAAGTTGCCTGTGAATGTGGAGTGGGTGGCATGTGAAACCCGCATGTGGAGCATTCGTTTGTGTGGGATGCTCTACCGGGTTCATTCCTAGATAATGCACTCAAAGGGCACTAAGCATAGAGTGTGAAAACTGAATTTCCTTGAGAGCTGCTTGGAAGCCTGATGGTGTGTGAAGTTAGTGAGCCAAATGGAGTTGTTCTCCCACAAGAACCACTCGGCTGATCCTTCTTCAATATGCCCTTCACCAACATGCAGTGTTTCCTTGATTGAATTAGCTCTCACACCAGTATTTGTGTCTAGAGCCTTTCCATTGAGGGCTATCTGAAAACAGCTGTGGCGCTGAAGTTGCCTGTGAATGTGGAGTGGGTGGCATGTGAAACCCGCATGTGGAGCATTCGTTTGTGTGGGATGCTCTACCAGGTTCATTCCTAGATAATGCACTCAAAGGGCACGAAGCATAGAGTGTGAAAACTGAGTTTCCTTGAGAGCTGCTTGGAAGCCTGATGGTGTGTGACGTTAGTGAGCCAAATGGAGTTGTTCTCCCACAAGAACCACTCGGCTGATCCTTCTTCAATATGCCCTTCACCAACATGCAGTGTTTCCTTGATTGAATTAGCTGTCACACCAATATTTGTGTCTAGAGCCTTTGCATTGAGGGCTATCTGAAAACGGCTGTGGCGCTGAAGTTGCCTGAGAATGTGGAGTTGGTGGCATGTGAAACCCGCATGTGGAGCATTCGTTTGTGTGGGATGCTCTACCAGGTTCATTTCAGTCCTAGGCACTCAAAGGGCACTAAGCATAGAGTGTGAAAACTGAGTTTCCTTGAGAGCTGCTTGGAAGCCTGATGGTGTGTGACGTTAGTGAGCCAAATGGAGTTGTTCTCCCACAAGAACCACTCGGCTGATCCTTCTTCAATATGCCCTTCACCAACATGCAGTGTTTCCTTGATTGAATTAGCTGTCACACCAATATTTGTGTCTAGAGCCTTTGCATTGAGGGCTATCTGAAAACGGCTGTGGCGCTGAAGTTGCCTGAGAATGTGGAGTTGGTGGCATGTGAAACCCGCATGTGGAGCATTCGTTTGTGTGGGATGCTCTACCAGGTTCATTTCAGTCCTAGGCACTCAAAGGGCACTAAGCATAGAGTGTGAAAACTGAGTTTCCTTGAGAGCTGCTTGGAAGCCTGATGGTGTGTGAAGTTAGTGAGCCAAATGGAGTTGTTCTCCCACAAGAACCACTCGGCTGATCCTTCTTCAATATGCCCTTCACCAACATGCAGTGTTTCCTTGATTGAATTAGCTGTCACACCAATATTTGTGTCTAGAGCCTTTGCATTGAGGGCTATCTGAAAACGGCTGTGGCGCTGAAGTTGCCTGAGAATGTGGAGTTGGTGGCATGTGAAACCCGCATGTGGAGCATTCGTTTGTGTGGGATGCTCTACCAAGCTTCATTTCAGTCCTAGGCACTCAAAGGGCACGAAGCATAGAGTGTGAAAACTGAGTTTCCTTGAGAGCTGCTTGCAAGCCTGATGGTGTGTGAAGTTAGTGAGCCAAATGGAGTTGTTCTCCCACAAGAACCACTCGGCTGATCCTTCTTCAATATGCCCTTCACCAACATGCAGTGTTTCCTTGATTGAATTAGCTCTCACAGCAATATTTGTGTCTAGAGCCTTTGCATTGAGGGCTATCTTAAAAGGGCTGTGGCGCTGAAGTTGCCTGTGAATGTGGAGTTGGTGGCATGTGAAACCCGCATGTGGAGCAGTCATTTGTGTGGGATGCTCACCAAGCTTCATTTCAGTCCTAGGCACTCAAAGGGCACTAAGCATAGAGTGTGAAAACTGAGTTTCCTTGAGAGCTGCTTGGAAGCCTGATGGTGTGTGAAGTTAGTGAGCCAAATGGAGTTGTTCTCCCACAAGAACCACTCGGCTGATCCTTCTTCAATATGCCCTTCACCAACATGCAGTGTTTCCTTGATTGAATTAGCTCTCACACCAATATTTGCGTCTAGAGCCTTTGCATTGAGGGCTATCTTAAAAGGGCTGTGGCGCTGAAGTTGCCTGTGAATGTGGAGTTGGTGGCATGTGAAAACCGCATGTGGAGCATTCGTTTGTGTGGGATGCTCTACCAGGATCATTCCTAGATAATGCACTCAAAGGGCACTAAGCATAGAGTGTGAAAACTGAGTTTCCTTGAGAGCTGCTTGGAAGCCTGATGGTGTGTGAAGTTAGTGAGCCAAATGGAGTTGTTCTCCCACAAAGCCACTCGGCTGATCCTTCTTCAATATGCCCTTCACCAACATGCAGTGTTTCCTTGATTGAATTAGCTCTCACACCAACATTTGTGTCTAGAGCCTTTGCATTGAGGGCTATCTGAAAACGGCTGTGGTGCTGAAGTTGCCTGTGAATGTGGAGTTGGTGGCATGTGAAACCCGCATGTGGAGCATTCGTTTGTGTGGGATGCTCTACCAGGTTCATTCCTAGATAATGTACTCAAAGGGCACTAAGCATAGAGTGTGAAAACTGAGTTTCCTTGAGAGCTGCTTGGAAGCCTGATGGTGTGTGAAGTTAGTGAGCCAAATGGAGTTGTTCTCCCACAAGAACCACTCGGCTGATCCTTCTTCAATATGCCCTTCACCAACATGCAGTGTTTCCTTGATTGAATTAGCTCTCACACCAATATTTGCGTCTAGAGCCTTTGCATTGAGGGCTATCTGAAAACGGATGTGGCGCTAAAGTTGCCTGTGAATGTGGAGTTGGTGGCATGTGAAACCCGCATGTGGAGCATTCGTTTGTGTGGGATGCTCACCAAGCTTCATTTCAGTCCATGGCACTCAAAGGGCACTAAGCATAGAGTGTGAAAACTGAGTTTCCTTGAGAGCTGCTTGGAAGCCTGATGGTGTGTGAAGTTAGTGAGCCAAATGGAGTTGTTCTCCCTCAAGAACCACTCGGCTGATCCTTCTTCAATATGCCCTTCATCAACATGCAGTGTTTCCTTGATTGAATTAGCTCTCACACCAATATTTGTGTCTAGAGCCTTTGCATTGAGGGCTATCTGAAAACGGCTGTGGCGCTGAAGTTGCCTGTCAATGTGGAGTTGGTGGCATGTGAAACCCGCATGTGGAGCATTCGTTTGTGTGGGATGCTCTACCAGGTTCATTCCTAGATAATGCACGCAAAGGGCACTAAGCATAGAATGAGAAAACTGAATTTCCTTGAGAGCTGCTTGGAAGCCTGATGGTGTGTGAAGTTATTGAGTCAAATGGAGTTGTTCTCCCACAAGAACCACTTGGCTGATCCTTCTTCAATATGCCCTTCACCAACATGCAGTGTTTCCTTGATTGAATTAGCTCTCACACCAATATTTGCTTCTAGAGCCTTTGCATTGAGGGCTATCTGAAAACGGCTGTGGCGCTGAAGTTGCCTGTGAATGTGGAGTTGGTGGCATGTGAAACCCGCATGTGGAGCATTCGTTTGTGTGGGATGCTCTACCAGGTTCATTCCTAGATAATGCACTCAAAGGGCACTAAGCATAGAGTGTGAAAACTGAGTTTCCTTGAGAGCTGCTTGGAAGCCTGATGGTGTGTGAAGTTAGTGAGCCAAATGGAGTTGTTCTCCCACAAGAACCACTCGGCTGATCCTTCTTCAATATGCCCTTCACCAACATGCAGTGTTTCCTTGATTGAATTAGCTCTCACACCAGTATTTGCGTCTAGAGCCTTTCCATTGAGGGCTATCTGAAAATGGCTGTGGCGCTGAAGTTGCTTGAGAATGTGGAGTTGGTGGCATGTAAAAACCGCATGTGGAGCATTCGTTTGTGTGGGATGCTCTACCAGGTTCATTCCTAGATAATGCACTCAAAGGGCACTAAGCATAGAGTGTGAAAACTGAGTTTCCTTGAGAGCTGCTTGGAAGCCTGATGGTGTGTGAAGTTAGTGAGCCAAATGGAGTTGTTCTCCCACAAGAACCACTCGGCTGATCCTTCTTCAATATGCCCTTCACCAACATGCAGTGTTTCCTTGATTGAATTAGCTCTCACAGCAATATTTGTGTCTAGAGCCTTTGCATTGAGGGCTATCTGGAAACGGCTGTGGCGCTGAAGTTGCCTGTGAATGTGGAGTTGGTGGCATGTGAAACCCGCATGTGGAGCATTCGTTTGTGTGGGATGCTCTACCAGGTTCATTCCTAGATAATGCACTCAAAGGGCACTAAGCATAGAGTGTGAAAACTGAGTTTCCTTGAGAGCTGCTTGGAAGCCTGATGGTGTGTGAAGTTAGTGAGCCAAATGGAGTTGTTCTCCCACAAGAACCACTCGGCTGATCCTTCTTCAATATGCCCTTCACCAACATGCAGGGTTTCCTTGATTGAATTAGCTCTCACACCAATATTTGCGTCTAAAGCCTTTGCATTGAGGGCTATCTGAAAACGGCTGTGGCGCTAAAGTTGCCTGTCAATGTGGAGTTGGTGGCATGTGAAACCCGCATGTGGAGCATTCGTTTGTGTGGGATGCTCTACCATGTTCATTCCTAGATAATGCACTCAAAGGGCACTAAGCATAGAGTGTGAAAACTGAGTTTCCTTGAGAGCTGCTTGGAAGCCTGATGGTGTGTGACGTTAGTGAGCCAAATGGAGTTGTTCTCCCACAAGAATCACTCGGCTGATCCTTCTTCAATATGCCCTTCACCAACATGCAGTGTTTCCTTGATTGAATTAGCTGTCACACCAATATTTGTGTCTAGAGCCTTTCCATTGAGGGCTATCTGAAAACGGCTGTGGCGCTGAAGTTGCCTGTGAATGTAGAGTTGGTGGCATGTAAAAACCGCATGTGGAGCATTCGTTTGTGTGGAATGCTCTACCAGGTTCATTCCTAGATAATGCACTCAAAGGGCACTAAGCATAGAGTGTGAAAACTGAGTTTCCTTGAGAGCTGCTTGGAAGCCTGATGGTGTGTGTAGTTAGTGAGCCAAATGGAGTTGTTCTCCCACAAGAACCACTCGGCTGATCCTTCTTCAATATGCCCTTCACCAACATGCAGTGTTTCCTTGATTGAATTAGCTCTCACAGCAATATTTGTGTCTAGAGCCTTTGCATTGAGGGCTATCTGAAAACGGCTGTGGTGCTGAAGTTGCCTGTGAATGTGGAGTTGGTGGCATGTGAAACCCGCATGTGGAGCATTCGTTTGTGTGGGATGCTCACCAAGCTTCATTTCAGTCCTAGGCACTCAAAGGGCACTAAGCATAGAGTGTGAAAACTGAGTTTCCTTGAGAGCTGCTTGGAAGCCTGAAGGTGTGTGAAGTTAGTGAGCCAAATGGAGTTGTTCTCCCACAAGAACCACTCGGCTGATCCTTCTTCAATATGCCCTTCACCAACATGCAGTGTTTCCTTGATTGAATTAGCTCTCACAGCAATATTTGTGTCTAGAGCCTTTGCATTGAGGGCTATCTGAAAACGGCTGTGGCGCTGAAGTTGCCTGTGAATGTGGAGTTGGTGGCATGTGAAACCCGCATGTGGAGCATTCGTTTGTGTGGGATGCTCTACCAGGTTCATTCCTAGATAATGCACTCAAAGGGCACTAAGCATAGAGTGTGAAAACTGAGTTTCCTTGAGAGCTGCTTGGAAGCCTGATGGTGTGTGAAGTTAGTGAGCCAAATGGAGTTGTTCTCCCACAAGAACCACTCGGCTGATCCTTCTTCAATATGCCCTTCACCAACATGCAGTGTTTCCTTGATTGAATTAGCTCTCACACCAATATTTGCGTCTAGAGCCTTTGCATTGAGGGCTATCTGAAAACGGCTGTGGCGCTGAAGTTGCCTGTGAATGTGGAGTTGGTGGCATGTGAAAACCGCATGTGGAGCATTCGTTTGTGTGGGATGCTCTACCAGGATCATTCCTAGATAATGCACTCAAAGGGCACTAAGCATAGAGTGTGAAAACTGAGTTTCCTTGAGAGCTGCTTGGAAGCCTGATGGTGTGTGAAGTTAGTGAGCCAAATGGAGTTGTTCTCCCACAAAACCACTCGGCTGATCCTTCTTCAATATGCCCTTCACCAACATGCAGTGTTTCCTTGATTGAATTAGCTCTCACACCAACATTTGTGTCTAGAGCCTTTGCATTGAGGGCTATCTGAAAACGGCTGTGGTGCTGAAGTTGCCTGTGAATGTGGAGTTGGTGGCATGTGAAACCCGCATGTGGAGCATTCGTTTGTGTGGGATGCTCTACCAGGTTCATTTCAGTCCTAGGCACTCAAAGGGCACTAAGCATAGAGTGTGAAAACTGAGTTTCCTTGAGAGCTGCTTGGAAGCCTGATGGTGTGTGAAGTTAGTGAGCCAAATGGAGTTGTTCTCCCACAAGAACCACTCGGCTGATCCTTCTTCAATATGCCCTTCACCAACATGCAGTGTTTCCTTGATTGAATTAGCTGTCACACCAATATTTGTGTCTAGAGCCTTTGCATTGAGGGCTATCTGAAAACGGCTGTGGCGCTGAAGTTGCCTGAGAATGTGGAGTTGGTGGCATGTGAAACCCGCATGTGGAGCATTCGTTTGTGTGGGATGCTCTACCAAGCTTCATTTCAGTCCTAGGCACTCAAAGGGCACGAAGCATAGAGTGTGAAAACTGAGTTTCCTTGAGAGCTGCTTGCAAGCCTGATGGTGTGTGAAGTTAGTGAGCCAAATGGAGTTGTTCTCCCACAAGAACCACTCGGCTGATCCTTCTTCAATATGCCCTTCACCAACATGCAGTGTTTCCTTGATTGAATTAGCTCTCACAGCAATATTTGTGTCTAGAGCCTTTGCATTGAGGGCTATCTTAAAAGGGCTGTGGCGCTGAAGTTGCCTGTGAATGTGGAGTTGGTGGCATGTGAAACCCGCATGTGGAGCAGTCATTTGTGTGGGATGCTCACCAAGCTTCATTTCAGTCCTAGGCACTCAAAGGGCACTAAGCATAGAGTGTGAAAACTGAGTTTCCTTGAGAGCTGCTTGGAAGCCTGATGGTGTGTGAAGTTAGTGAGCCAAATGGAGTTGTTCTCCCACAAGAACCACTCGGCTGATCCTTCTTCAATATGCCCTTCACCAACATGCAGTGTTTCCTTGATTGAATTAGCTCTCACACCAATATTTGCGTCTAGAGCCTTTGCATTGAGGGCTATCTTAAAAGGGCTGTGGCGCTGAAGTTGCCTGTGAATGTGGAGTTGGTGGCATGTGAAAACCGCATGTGGAGCATTCGTTTGTGTGGGATGCTCTACCAGGATCATTCCTAGATAATGCACTCAAAGGGCACTAAGCATAGAGTGTGAAAACTGAGTTTCCTTGAGAGCTGCTTGGAAGCCTGATGGTGTGTGAAGTTAGTGAGCCAAATGGAGTTGTTCTCCCACAAAACCACTCGGCTGATCCTTCTTCAATATGCCCTTCACCAACATGCAGTGTTTCCTTGATTGAATTAGCTCTCACACCAACATTTGTGTCTAGAGCCTTTGCATTGAGGGCTATCTGAAAACGGCTGTGGTGCTGAAGTTGCCTGTGAATGTGGAGTTGGTGGCATGTGAAACCCGCATGTGGAGCATTCGTTTGTGTGGGATGCTCTACCAGGTTCATTCCTAGATAATGTACTCAAAGGGCACTAAGCATAGAGTGTGAAAACTGAGTTTCCTTGAGAGCTGCTTGGAAGCCTGATGGTGTGTGAAGTTAGTGAGCCAAATGGAGTTGTTCTCCCACAAGAACCACTCGGCTGATCCTTCTTCAATATGCCCTTCACCAACATGCAGTGTTTCCTTGATTGAATTAGCTCTCACACCAATATTTGCGTCTAGAGCCTTTGCATTGAGGGCTATCTGAAAACGGATGTGGCGCTAAAGTTGCCTGTGAATGTGGAGTTGGTGGCATGTGAAACCCGCATGTGGAGCATTCGTTTGTGTGGGATGCTCACCAAGCTTCATTTCAGTCCTTGGCACTCAAAGGGCACTAAGCATAGAGTGTGAAAACTGAGTTTCCTTGAGATCTGCTTGGAAGCCTGATGGTGTGTGAAGTTAGTGAGCCAAATGGAGTTGTTCTCCCTCAAGAACCACTCGGCTGATCCTTCTTCAATATGCCCTTCATCAACATGCAGTGTTTCCTTGATTGAATTAGCTCTCACACCAATATTTGTGTCTAGAGCCTTTGCATTGAGGGCTATCTGAAAACGGCTGTGGCGCTGAAGTTGCCTGTCAATGTGGAGTTGGTGGCATGTGAAACCCGCATGTGGAGCATTCGTTTGTGTGGGATGCTCTACCAGGTTCATTCCTAGATAATGCACGCAAAGGGCACTAAGCATAGAATGAGAAAACTGAGTTTCCTTGAGAGCTGCTTGGAAGCCTGATGGTGTGTGAAGTTATTGAGTCAAATGGAGTTGTTCTCCCACAAGAACCACTTGGCTGATCCTTCTTCAATATGCCCTTCACCAACATGCAGTGTTTCCTTGATTGAATTAGCTCTCACACCAATATTTGCTTCTAGAGCCTTTGCATTGAGGGCTATCTGAAAACGGCTGTGGCGCTGAAGTTGCCTGTGAATGTGGAGTTGGTGGCATGTGAAACCCGCATGTGGAGCATTCGTTTGTGTGGGATGCTCTACCAGGTTCATTCCTAGATAATGCACTCAAAGGGCACTAAGCATAGAGTGTGAAAACTGAGTTTCCTTGAGAGCTGCTTGGAAGCCTGATGGTGTGTGAAGTTAGTGAGCCAAATGGAGTTGTTCTCCCACAAGAACCACTCGGCTGATCCTTCTTCAATATGCCCTTCACCAACATGCAGTGTTTCCTTGATTGAATTAGCTCTCACACCAGTATTTGCGTCTAGAGCCTTTCCATTGAGGGCTATCTGAAAATGGCTGTGGCGCTGAAGTTGCTTGAGAATGTGGAGTTGGTGGCATGTAAAAACCGCATGTGGAGCATTCGTTTGTGTGGGATGCTCTACCAGGTTCATTCCTAGATAATGCACTCAAAGGGCACTAAGCATAGAGTGTGAAAACTGAGTTTCCTTGAGAGCTGCTTGGAAGCCTGATGGTGTGTGAAGTTAGTGAGCCAAATGGAGTTGTTCTCCCACAAGAACCACTCGGCTGAACCTTCTTCAATATGCCCTTCACCAACATGCAGTGTTTCCTTGATTGAATTAGCTCTCACACCAATATTTGCGTCTAGAGCCTTTGCATTGCACGCTATCTGAAAATGGCTGTGGCGCTGAAGTTGCCTGTGAATGTGGAGTTGCTGGCATGTGAAACCCGCATTTGGAGCATTCGTTCGTGTGGGATGCTCACCAAGCTTCATTTCAGTCCTAGGCACTCAAAGGGCACTAAGCATAGCGTGTGAAAACTGAGTTTCCTTGAGAGCTGCTTGGAAGCCTGATGGTGTGTGAAGTTAGTGAGCCAAATGGAGTTGTTCTCCCACAAGAACCACTCGGCTGATCCTTCTTCAATATGCCCTTCACCAACATGCAGTGTTTCCTTGATTGAATTAGCTGTCACACCAATATTTGTGTCTAGATCCTTTGCATTGCGGGCTATCTGAAAACGGCTGCGGCGCTGAAGTTGCCTGTGAATGTGGAGTTGGTGGCATGTGAAACCCGCATGTGGAGCATTCGTTTGTGTGGGATGCTCTACCAGCTTCATTTCAGTCCTAGGCACTCAAAGGGCACTAAGCATAGAGTGTGAAAACTGAGTTTCCTTGAGAACTGCTTGGAAGCCTGATGGTGTGTGAAGTTAGTGAGCCAAATGGAGTTGTTCTCCCACAAGAACCACTCGGCTGATCCTTCTTCAATATGCCCTTCACCAACATGCAGTGTTTCCTTGATTGAATTAGCTCTCACACCAATATTTGCGTCTAGAGCCTTTGCATTGAGGGCTATCTGAAAATGGCTGTGGCGCTGAAGTTGCGTTAGAATGTGGAGTTGGTGGCATGTAAAAACCGCATGTGGAGCATTCGTTTGTGTGGGATGCTCTACCAGGTTCATTCCTAGATAATGCACTCAAAGGGCACTAAGCATAGAGTGTGAAAACTGAGTTTCCTTGAGAGCTGCTTGCAAGCCTGATGGTGTGTGTAGTTAGTGAGCCAAATGGAGTTGTTCTGCCACAAGAACCACTCGGCTGATCCTTCTTCAATATGCCCTTCACCAACATGCAGTGTTTCCTTGATTGAATTAGCTCTCACAGCAATATTTGTGTCTAGAGCCTTTGCATTGAGGGCTATCTGAAAACGGCTGTGGTGCTGAAGTTGCCTGTGAATGTGGAGTTGGTGGCATGTGAAACCCGCATGTGGAGCATTCGTTTGTGTGGGATGCTCACCAAGCTTCATTTCAGTCCTAGGCACTCAAAGGGCACTAAGCATAGAGTGTGAAAACTGAGTTTCCTTGAGAGCTGCTTGGAAGCCTGATGGTGTGTGAAGTTAGTGAGCCAAATGGAGTTGTTCTCCCACAAGAACCACTCGGCTGATCCTTCTTCAATATGCCCTTCACCAACATGCAGTGTTTCCTTGATTGAATTAGCTCTCACAGCAATATTTGTGTCTAGAGCCTTTGCATTGAGGGCTATCTGGAAACGGCTGTGGCGCTGAAGTTGCCTGTGAATGTGGAGTTGGTGGCATGTGAAACCCGCATGTGGAGCATTCGTTTGTGTGGGATGCTCTACCAGGTTCATTCCTAGATAATGCACTCAAAGGGCACTAAGCATAGAGTGTGAAAACTGAGTTTCCTTGAGAGCTGCTTGGAAGCCTGATGGTGTGTGAAGTTAGTGAGCCAAATGGAGTTGTTCTCCCACAAGAACCACTCGGCTGATCCTTCTTCAATATGCCCTTCACCAACATGCAGTGTTTCCTTGATTGAATTAGCTCTCACACCAATATTTGCGTCTAAAGCCTTTGCATTGAGGGCTATCTGAAAACGGCTGTGGCGCTAAAGTTGCCTGTCAATGTGGAGTTGGTGGCATGTGAAACCCGCATGTGGAGCATTCGTTTGTGTGGGATGCTCTACCATGTTCATTCCTAGATAATGCACTCAAAGGGCACTAAGCATAGAGTGTGAAAACTGAGTTTCCTTGAGAGCTGCTTGGAAGCCTGATGGTGTGTGACGTTAGTGAGCCAAATGGAGTTGTTCTCCCACAAGAATCACTCGGCTGATCCTTCTTCAATATGCCCTTCACCAACATGCAGTGTTTCCTTGATTGAATTAGCTGTCACACCAATATTTGTGTCTAGAGCCTTTCCATTGAGGGCTATCTGAAAACGGCTGTGGCGCTGAAGTTGCCTGTGAATGTAGAGTTGGTGGCATGTAAAAACCGCATGTGGAGCATTCGTTTGTGTGGAATGCTCTACCAGGTTCATTCCTAGATAATGCACTCAAAGGGCACTAAGCATAGAGTGTGAAAACTGAGTTTCCTTGAGAGCTGCTTGGAAGCCTGATGGTGTGTGTAGTTAGTGAGCCAAATGGAGTTGTTCTCCCACAAGAACCACTCGGCTGATCCTTCTTCAATATGCCCTTCACCAACATGCAGTGTTTCCTTGATTGAATTAGCTCTCACAGCAATATTTGTGTCTAGAGCCTTTGCATTGAGGGCTATCTGAAAACGGCTGTGGTGCTGAAGTTGCCTGTGAATGTGGAGTTGGTGGCATGTGAAACCCGCATGTGGAGCATTCGTTTGTGTGGGATGCTCACCAAGCTTCATTTCAGTCCTAGGCACTCAAAGGGCACTAAGCATAGAGTGTGAAAACTGAGTTTCCTTGAGAGCTGCTTGGAAGCCTGAAGGTGTGTGAAGTTAGTGAGCCAAATGGAGTTGTTCTCCCACAAGAACCACTCGGCTGATCCTTCTTCAATATGCCCTTCACCAACATGCAGTGTTTCCTTGATTGAATTAGCTCTCACAGCAATATTTGTGTCTAGAGCCTTTGCATTGAGGGCTATCTGAAAACGGCTGTGGCGCTGAAGTTGCCTGTGAATGTGGAGTTGGTGGCATGTGAAACCCGCATGTGGAGCATTCGTTTGTGTGGGATGCTCTACCAGGTTCATTCCTAGATAATGCACTCAAAGGGCACTAAGCATAGAGTGTGAAAACTGAGTTTCCTTGAGAGCTGCTTGGAAGCCTGATGGTGTGTGAAGTTAGTGAGCCAAATGGAGTTGTTCTCCCACAAGAACCACTCGGCTGATCCTTCTTCAATATGCCCTTCACCAACATGCAGTGTTTCCTTGATTGAATTAGCTCTCACACCAATATTTGCGTCTAGAGCCTTTGCATTGAGGGCTATCTTAAAAGGGCTGTGGCGCTGAAGTTGCCTGTGAATGTGGAGTTGGTGGCATGTGAAAACCGCATGTGGAGCATTCGTTTGTGTGGGATGCTCTACCAGGATCATTCCTAGATAATGCACTCAAAGGGCACTAAGCATAGAGTGTGAAAACTGAGTTTCCTTGAGAGCTGCTTGGAAGCCTGATGGTGTGTGAAGTTAGTGAGCCAAATGGAGTTGTTCTCCCACAAAACCACTCGGCTGATCCTTCTTCAATATGCCCTTCACCAACATGCAGTGTTTCCTTGATTGAATTAGCTCTCACACCAACATTTGTGTCTAGAGCCTTTGCATTGAGGGCTATCTGAAAACGGCTGTGGTGCTGAAGTTGCCTGTGAATGTGGAGTTGGTGGCATGTGAAACCCGCATGTGGAGCATTCGTTTGTGTGGGATGCTCTACCAGGTTCATTCCTAGATAATGTACTCAAAGGGCACTAAGCATAGAGTGTGAAAACTGAGTTTCCTTGAGAGCTGCTTGGAAGCCTGATGGTGTGTGAAGTTAGTGAGCCAAATGGAGTTGTTCTCCCACAAGAACCACTCGGCTGTTCCTTCTTCAATATGCCCTTCACCAACATGCAGTGTTTCCTTGATTGAATTAGCTCTCACACCAATATTTGCGTCTAGAGCCTTTGCATTGAGGGCTATCTGAAAACGGCTGTGGCGCTAAAGTTGCCTGTGAATGTGGAGTTGGTGGCATGTGAAACCCGCATGTGGAGCATTCGTTTGTGTGGGATGCTCACCAAGCTTCATTTCAGTCCTTGGCACTCAAAGGGCACTAAGCATAGAGTGTGAAAACTGAGTTTCCTTGAGATCTGCTTGGAAGCCTGATGGTGTGTGAAGTTAGTGAGCCAAATGGAGTTGTTCTCCCTCAAGAACCACTCGGCTGATCCTTCTTCAATATGCCCTTCATCAACATGCAGTGTTTCCTTGATTGAATTAGCTGTCACACCAATATTTGTGTCTAGAGCCTTTGCATTGAGGGCTATCTGAAAATGGCTGTGGCGCTGAAGTTGCCTGTCAATGTGGAGTTGGTGGCATGTGAAACCCGCATGTGGAGCATTCGTTTGTGTGGGATGCTCTACCAGGTTCATTCCTAGATAATGCACTCAAAGGGCACTAAGCATAGAATGAGAAAACTGAGTTTCCTTGAGAGCTGCTTGGAAGCCTGATGGTGTGTGAAGTTATTGAGCCAAATGGAGTTGTTCTCCCACAAGAACCACTTGGCTGTTCCTTCTTCAATATGCCCTTCACCAACATGCAGTGTTTCCTTGATTGAATTAGCTCTCACACCAATATTTGCTTCTAGAGCCTTTGCATTGAGGGCTATCTGAAAACGGCTGTGGCGCTGAAGTTGCCTGTGAATGTGGAGTTGGTGGCATGTGAAACCCGCATGTGGAGCATTCGTTTGTGTGGGATGCTCTACCAGGTTCATTCCTAGATAATGCACTCAAAGGGCACTAAGCATAGAGTGTGAAAACTGAGTTTCCTTGAGAGCTGCTTGGAAGCCTGATGGTGTGTGAAGTTAGTGAGCCAAATGGAGTTGTTTTCCCACAAGAACCACTCGGCTGATCCTTCTTCAATATGCTCTTCACCAACATGCAGTGTTTCCTTGATTGAATTAGCTCTCACACCAATATTTGCGTCTAGAGCCTTTGCATTGAGGGCTATCTGAAAATGGCTGTGGCGCTGAAGTTGCCTGTCAATGTGGAGTTGGTGGCATGTGAAACCCGCATGTGGAGCATTCGTTTGTGTGGGATGCTCTACCAGGTTCATTCCTAGATAATGCACTCAAAGGGCACTAAGCATAGAGTGTGAAAACTGAGTTTCCTTGAGAGCTGCTTGGAAGCCTGATGGTGTGTGAAGTTAGTGAGCCAAATGGAGTTGTTCTCCCACAAGAACCACTCGGCTGATCCTTCTTCAATATGCCCTTCACCAACATGCAGTGTTTCCTTGATTGAATTAGCTCTCACACCAATATTTGCGTCTAGAGCCTTTCCATTGAGGGCTATCTGAAAATGGCTGTGGCGCTGAAGTTGCTTGAGAATGTGGAGTTGGTGGCATGTAAAAACCGCATGTGGAGCATTCGTTTGTGTGGGATGCTCTACCAGGTTCATTCCTAGATAATGCACTCAAAGGGCACTAAGCATAGAGTGTGAAAACTGAGTTTCCTTGAGAGCTGCTTGGAAGCCTGATGGTGTGTGAAGTTAGTGAGCCAAATGGAGTTGTTCTCCCACAAGAACCACTCGGCTGAACCTTCTTCAATATGCCCTTCACCAACATGCAGTGTTTCCTTGATTGAATTAGCTCTCACACCAATATTTGTGTCTAGAGCCTTTGCATTGAGGCTATCTGAAAACGGCTCTGGAGCTGAAGTTGCCTGTGAATGTGGAGTTGGGGGCATGTGAAACCCGCATGTGGAGCATTCGTTTGTGTGGATGCTCTACCAAGCTTCATTTCAGTCCTAGGCACTCAAAGGGCACTAAGCATAGAGTGTGAAAACTGAATTTCCTTGAGAGCTGCTTGGAAGCCTGATGGTGTGTGAAGTTAGTGAGCCAAATGGAGTTGTTCTCCCACAAGAACCACTCGGCTGATCCTTCTTCAATATGCCCTTCACCAACATGCAGTGTTTCCTGATTGAATTAGCTCTCACACCAATATTTGCGTCTAGAGCCTTTGCATTGAGGGCTATCTGAAAACGGCTGTGGCGCTGAAGTTGCCTGTCAATGTGGAGTTGGTGGCATGTAAAAACCGCATGTGGAGCATTCGTTTGTGTGGGATGCTCTACCAGGTTCATTCCTAGATAATGCACTCAAAGGGCACTAAGCATAGAGTGTGAAAACTGAGTTTCCTTGAGAGCTGCTTGGAAGCCTGATGGTGTGTGAAGTTAGTGAGCCAAATGGAGTTGTTCTCCCACAAGAACCACTCGGCTGATCCTTCTTCAATATGCCCTTCACCAACATGCAGTGTTTCCTTGATTGAATTAGCTCTCACACCAATATTTGCGTCTAGAGCCTTTGCATTGCACGCTATCTGAAAATGGCTGTGCGCTGAAGTTGCCTGTGAATGTGGAGTTGCTGGCATGTGAAACCCGCATTTGGAGCATTCGTTCGTGTGGGATGCTCACCAAGCTTCATTTCAGTCCTAGGCACTCAAAGGGCACTAAGCATAGCGTGTGAAAACTGAGTTTCCTTGAGAGCTGCTTGGAAGCCTGATGGTGTGTGAAGTTAGTGAGCCAAATGGAGTTGTTCTCCCACAAGAACCACTCGGCTGATCCTTCTTCAATATGCCCTTCACCAACATGCAGTGTTTCCTTGATTGAATTAGCTGTCACACCAATATTTGTGTCTAGAGCCTTTGCATTGAGGGCTATCTGAAAACGGCTGCGGCGCTGAAGTTGCCTGTGAATGTGGAGTTGGTGGCATGTGAAACCCGCATGTGGAGCATTCGTTTGTGTGGGATGCTCTACCAGCTTCATTTCAGTCCTAGGCACTCAAAGGGCACTAAGCATAGAGTGTGAAAACTGAGTTTCCTTGAGAACTGCTTGGAAGCCTGATGGTGTGTGAAGTTAGTGAGCCAAATGGAGTTGTTCTCCACAAGAACCACTCGGCTGATCCTTCTTCAATATGCCCTTCACCAACATGCAGTGTTTCCTTGATTGAATTAGCTCTCACACCAATATTTGCGTCTAGAGCCTTTGCATTGAGGGCTATCTGAAAACGGCTGTGGCGCTGAAGTTGCCTGTCAATGTGGAGTTGGTGGCATGTAAAAAACCGCATGTGGAGCATTCGTTTGTGTGGGATGCTCTACCAGGTTCATTCCTAGATAATGCACTCAAAGGGCACTAAGCATAGAGTGTGAAAACTGAGTTTCCTTGAGAGCTGCTTGCAAGCCTGATGGTGTGTGTAGTTAGTGAGCCAAATGGAGTTGTTCTGCCACAAGAACCACTCGGCTGATCCTTCTTCAATATGCCCTTCACCAACATGCAGTGTTTCCTTGATTGAATTAGCTCTCACAGCAATATTTGTGTCTAGAGCCTTTGCATTGAGGGCTATCTGAAAACGGCTGTGGCGCTGAAGTTGCCTGTGAATGTGGAGTTGGTGGCATGTGAAACCCGCATGTGGAGCATTCGTTTGTGTGGGATGCTCACCAAGCTTCATTTCAGTCCTAGGCACTCAAATGGCACTAAGCATAGAGTGTGAAAACTGAGTTTCCTTGAGAGCTGCTTGCAAGCCTGATGGTGTGTGAAGTTAGTGAGCCAAATGGAGTTGTTCTCCCACAAGAACCACTCGGCTGATCCTTCTTCAATATGCCCTTCACCAACATGCAGTGTTTCCTTGATTGAATTAGCTCTCACACCAATATTTGCGTCTAGAGCCTTTGCATTGAGGGCTATCTGAAAATGGCTGTGGTGCTGAAGTTGCGTGAGAATGTGGAGTTGGTGGCATGTAAAAACCGCATGTGGAGCATTCGTTTGTGTGGATGCTCTACCAGGTTCATTCCTAGATAATGCACTCAAAGGGCACTAAGCATAGAGTGTGAAAACTGAGTTTCCTTGAGAGCTGCTTGGAAGCCTGATGGTGTGTGAAGTTAGTGAGCCCAAATGGAGTTGTTCTCCCACAAGAACCACTCGGCTGATCCTTCTTCAATATGCCCTTCACCAACATGCAGTGTTTCCTTGATTGAATTAGCTCTCACACCAATATTTGCATCTAGAGCCTTTGCATTGAGGGCTATCTGAAAACGGCTGTGGCGCTGAAGTTGCCTGTGAATGTGGAGTTGGTGGCATGTGAAACCCGCATGTGGAGCATTCGTTTGTGTGGGATGCTCACCAAGCTTCATTTCAGTCCTAGGCACTCAAAGGGCACTAAGCATAGAGTGTGAAAACTGAGTTTCCTTGAGAGCTGCTTGGAAGCCTGATGGTGTGTGAAGTTAGTGAGCCAAATGGAGTTGTTCTTTCACAAGAACCACTCAGCTGATCCTTCTTCAATATGCCCTTCTCCAACATGTAGTGTTTCCTTGTTTGAATTAGCTCTCACAGCAATATTTGTGTCTAGAGCCTTTGTATTGAGGGCTATCTGAAAACGGCTGTGGCGCTGAAGTTGCCTGTGAATGTGGAGTTGGTGGCATGTGAAACCCGCATGTGGAGCATTCGTTTGTTGTAGGATGCTCTACCATGTTCATTCCTAGATAATGCACTCAAAGGGCACTAAGCATAGAGTGTGAAAACTGAGTTTCCTTGAGAGCTGCTTGGAAGCCTGATGGTGTGTGAAGTTAGTGAGCCAAATGGAGTTGTTCTCCCACAAGAACCACTAGGCTGATCCTTCTTCAATATGCCCTTCACCAACATGCAGTGTTTCCTTGATTGAATTAGCTCTCACACCAATATTTGCGTCTAGAGCCTTTGCATTGAGGGCTATCTGAAAACGGCTGTGGCGCTGAAGTTGCGTGAGAATGTGGAGTTGGTGGCATGTAAAAACCGCATGTGGAGCATTCGTTTGTGTGGGATCTCCACCAGGATCATTCCTAGATAATGCACTCAAAGGGCACTAAGCATAGAGTGTGAAAACTGAGTTTCCTTGAGAGCTGCTTGGAAGCCTGATGGTGTGTGAAGTTAGTGAGCCAAATGGAGTTGTTCTCCCACAAGAACCACTCGGCTGATCCTTCTTCAATATGCCCTTCACCAACATGCAAGGTTTCCCTTGATTGAATTAGCTCTCACACCAATATTTGCGTCTAGAGCCTTTGCATTGAGGGCTATCTGAAAACGGCTGTGGCGCTGAAGTTGCCTGTGAATGTGGAGTTGGTGGCATGTGAAACCCGCATGTGGAGCATTCGTTTGTGTGGGATGCTCACCAAGCTTCATTTCAGTCCTAGGCACTCAAAGGGCACTAAGCATAGAGTGTGAAAACTGAGTTTCCTTGAGAGCTGCTTGGAAGCCTGATGGTGTGTGAAGTTAGTGAGCCAAATGGAGTTGTTCTCCCACAAGAACCACTCAGCTGATCCTTCTTCAATATGCCCTTCTCCAACATGCAGTGTTTTCCTTGATTGAATTAGCTCTCACAACCAATATTTGTGTCTAGAGCCTTTGCATTGAGGGCTATCTGAAAACGGCTGTGGCGCTGAAGTTGCCTGTCAATGTGGAGTTGGTGGCATGTGAAACCCGCATGTGGAGCATTCGTTTGTGTAGGATGCTCTACCAGGTTCATTCCTAGATAATGCACTCAAAGGGCACTAAGCATAGAGTGTGAAAACTGAGTTTCCTTGAGAGCTGCTTGCAAGCCTGATGGTGTGTGAAGTTAGTGAGCCAAATGGAGTTGTTCCTCCACAAGAACCACTCGGCTGATCCTTCTTCAATATGCCCTTCACCAACATGCAGTGTTTCCTTGATTGAATTAGCTCTCACACCAATATTTGCGTCTAAAGCCTTTGCATTGAGGGCTATCTGAAAACGGCTGTGGCGCTGAAGTTGCCTGTGAATGTGGAGTTGGTGGCATGTGAAACCCCGCATGTGGAGCATTCGTTAGTGTGGAATGCTCACCAAGCTTCATTTCAGTCCTAGGCACTCAAAGGGCACTAAGCATAAAGTGTGAAAACTGAGTTTCCTTGAGAGCTGCTTGGAAGCCTGATGGTGTGTGACGTTAGTGAGCCAAATGGAGTTGTTCTCCCACAAGAACCACTCGGCTGATCCTTCTTCAATATGCCCTTCACCAACATGCAGTGTTTCCTTGATTGAATTAGCTCTCACAGCAATATTTGTGTCTAGAGCCTTTGCATTGAGGCTATCTGAAAACGTCTGTGGCGCTGAAGTTGCCTGTGAATGTGGAGTTGGTGGCATGTGAAAACCGCATGTGGAGCATTCGTTTGTGTGGATGCTCTACCAGGTTCATTCCTAGATAATGCACTCAAGGGGCACTAAGCATAGAGTGTGAAAACTGAGTTTCCTTGAGAGCTGCTTGGAAGCCTGATGGTGTGTGAAGTTAGTGAGCCAAATGGAGTTGTTCTCCCCACAAGAACCACTCGGCTGATCCTTCTTCAATATGCCCTTCACCAACATGCAGTGTTTCCTTGATTGAATTAGCTCTCACACCAGTATTTGCGTCTAGAGCCTTTCCATTGAGGGCTATCTGAAAACAGCTGTGGCGCTGAAGTTGCCTGTGAATGTGGAGTGGGTGGCATGTGAAACCCGCATGTGGAGCATTCGTTTGTGTGGGATGCTCTACCAGGTTCATTCCTAGATAATGCACTCAAAGGGCACGAAGCATAGAGTGTGAAAACTGAGTTTCCTTGAGAGCTGCTTGGAAGCCTGATGGTGTGTGAAGTTAGTGAGCCAAATGGAGTTGTTCTCCCACAAGAACCACTCGGCTGATCCTTCTTCAATATGCCCTTCACCAACATGCAGTGTTTCCTTGATTGAATTAGCTCTCACAGCAATATTTGCGTCTAGAGCCTTTGCATTGAGGGCTATCTGAAAAAGGCTGTGGCGCTGAAGTTGCCTGTGAATGTGGAGTTGGTGGCATGTGAAACCCGCATGTGGAGCATTCGTTTGTGTGGGATGCTCACCAAGCTTCATTTCAGTCCTAGGCACTCAAAGGGCACTAAGCATAGCGTGTGAAAACTGAGTTTCCTTGAGAGCTGCTTGGAAGCCTGATGGTGTGTGAAGTTAGTGAGCCAAATGGAGTTGTTCTCCCACAAGAACCACTCGGCTGATCCTTCTTCAATATGCCCTTCACCAACATGCAGTGTTTCCATGATTGAATTAGCTCTCACACCAATATTTGTGTCTAGAGCCTTTGCATTGAGGGCTATCTGAAAACGGCTGTGGTGCTGAAGTTGCCTGTGAATGTGGAGTTGGTGGCATGTGAAACCCGCATGTGGAGCATTCGTTTGTGTGGGATGCTCACCAAGCTTCATTTCAGTCCTAGGCACTCAAAGGGCACTAAGCATAGAGTGTGAAAACTGAGTTTCCTTGAGAGCTGCTTGGAAGCCTGATGGTGTGTGAAGTTAGTGAGCCAAATGGAGTTGTTCTCCCACAAGAACCTCTCGGCTGATCCTTCTTCAATATGCCCTTCACCAACATGCAGTGTTTCCTTGATTGAATTAGCTGTCACAGCAATATTTGTGTCTAGAGCCTTTGCATTGAGGGCTATCTGAAAACGGCTGCGGCGCTGAAGTTGCCTGTGAATGTGGAGTTGGTGGCATGTGAAACCCGCATGTGGAGCATTCGTTTGTGTGGGATGCTCTACCAGGTTCATTCCTAGATAATGCACTCAAAGGGCACTAAGCATAGAGTGTGAAAACTGAGTTTCCTTGAGAGCTGCTTGCAAGCCTGATGGTGTGTGAAGTTAGTGAGCCAAATGGAGTTGTTCTCCCACAAGAACCACTCAGCTGATCCTTCTTCAACATGCCCTTCACCAACATGCAGTGTTTCCTTGATTGAATTAGCTGTCACACCAATATTTGTGTCTAGAGCCTTTGCATTGAGGGCTATCTGAAAACGGCTGTGGCGCTGAAGTTGCCTGTGAATGTGGAGTTGGTGGCATGTGAAACCCGCATGTGGAGCATTCGTTTGTGTGGGATCTCTACCAGCTTCATTTCAGTCCTAGGCACTCAAAGGGCACTAAACATAGAGTGTGAAAACTGAGTTTCCTTGAGAGCTGCTTGGAAGCCTGATGGTGTGTGAAGTTAGTGAGCCAAATGGAGTTGTTCTCCCACAAGAACCACTCGGCTGATCTTCTTCAATATGCCCTTCACCAACATGCAGTGTTTCCTTGATTGAATTAGCTCTCACAGCAATATTTGCGTCTAGAGCCTTTGCATTGAGGGCTATGTGAACGGCTGTGGCGCTGAAGTTGCGTGAGAATGTGGAGTTGGTGGCATGTAAAAACCGCATGTGGAGCATTCGTTTGTGTGGGATCTCTACCAGGTTCATTCCTAGATAATGCACTCAAAGGGCACTAAGCATAGAGTGTGAAAACTCAGTTTCCTTGAGAGCTGCTTGGAAGCCTGATGGTGTGTGAAGTTAGTGAGCCAAATGGAGTTGTTCTCCCACAAGAACCACTCGGCTGATCCTTCTTCATATGCCCCTCACCAACATGCAGTGTTTCCTTGATTGAATTAGCTCTCACACCAATATTTGCGTCTGGAGCCTTTGCATTGAGGGCTATCTGAAAACGGCTGTGGCGCTGAAGTTGCCTGTGAATGTGGAGTTGGTGGCATGTGAAACCCGCATGTGGAGCATTCGTTTGTGTGGGATGCTCACCAAGCTTCATTTTAGTCCTAGGCACTCAAAGGGCACTAAGCATAGAGTGTGAAAACTGAGTTTCCTTGAGAGCTGCTTGAAGCCTGATGTGTGTGAAGTTAGTGAGCCAAATGGAGTTGTTCTCCCACAAGAACCACTCAGCTGATCCTTCTTCAATATGCCCTTCTCCAACATGCAGTGTTTCCTTGTTTGAATTAGCTCTCACAGCAATATTTGTGTCTAGAGCCTTTGTATTGAGGGCTATCTGAAATCGGCTGTGGCGCTGAAGTTGCCTGTGAATGTGGAGTTGGTGGCATGTGAAACCCGCATGTGGAGCATTCGTTTGTGTAGGATGCTCTACCAGGTTCATTCCTAGATAATGCACTCAAAGGGCACTAAGCATAGAGTGTGAAAACTGAGTTTCCTTGAGAGCTGCTTGCAAGCCTGATGGTGTGTGAAGTTAGTGAGCCAAATGGAGTTGTTCTCCCACAAGAACCACTCGGCTGATCCTTCTTCAATATGCCCTTCACCAACATGCAGTGTTTCCTTGATTGAATTAGCTCTCACAGCAATATTTGTGTCTAGAGCCTTTGCATTGAGGGCTATCTGAAAACGGCTGTGGCGCTGAAGTTGCCTGTGAATGTGCAGTTGGTGGCATGTGAAACCCGCATGTGGAGCATTCGTTTGTGTATAATGCTCTACCAGGTTCATTCCTAGATAATGCACTCAAAGGGCACTAAGCATAGAGTGTGAAAACTGAGTTTCCTTGAGAGCTGCTTGGAAGCCTGATGGTGTGTGAAGTTAGTGAGCCAAATGGAGTTGTTCTCCCACAAGAACCACTCGGCTGATCCTTCTTCAATATGCCCTTCACCAACATGCAGTGTTTCCTTGATTGAATTAGCTCTCACACCAATATTTGCGTCTAAAGCCTTTTGCATTGAGGGCTATCTGAAAACGGCTGTGGCGCTGAAGTTGCCTGTGAATGTGGAGTTGGTGGCATGTGAAACCCGCATGTGGAGCATTCGTTTGTGTGGGATGCTCACCAAGCTTCATTTCAGTCCTAGGCACTCAAAGGGCACTAAGCATAAAGTGTGAAAACTGAGTTTCCTTGAGAGCTGCTTGGAAGCCTGATGGTGTGTGAAGTTAGTGAGCCAAATGGAGTTGTCTCTCCACAAGAACCACTCGGCTGATCCTTCTTCAATATGCCCTTC
>NW_026701139.1:0-84067 GCF_030435755.1 Ochotona princeps | reverse complement strand
GCTCTCAAGGAAACTCAGTTTTCACACTCTATGCTTAGTGCCCGTTGAGTGCCTAGGACTGAAATGAAACTTGGTGAGCATCCCACACAAACGAATGCTCCACATGCGGGTTTCACATGCCACCAACTCCACATTCACAGGCAACTTCAGTGCCACAGCCATTTTCAGATAGCCCTCAATGCAAAGGCTCTAGACGCAAATATTGGTGTGAGAGCTAATTCAATCAAGGAAACACTGCATGTTGTTGAAGGGCATATTGAAGAAGGATCAGCCGAGTGGTTCTTGTGGGAGAACAACTCCATTTGGCTCACTAACTTCACACACCATCAGGCTTCCAAGCAGCTCTCAAGGAAACTCAGTTTTCACACTCTATGCTTAGTGCCCTTTCACTGCATTATCTAGGAATGAACCTGGTAGAGCATCCCACACAAACGAATGCTCCACATGCGGGTTTCACATGCCACCAACTCCACATTCACAGGCAACTTCAGCGCCACAGCCATTTTCAGATAGCCCTCAATGCAAAGGTTCTAGACGCAAATATTGGTGTGAGAGCTAATTCAATCAAGGAAACACTGCATGTTGGTGAAGAGCATATTGAAGAAGGATCAGCCGAGTGTTTCTTGTGAAAGAACAACACCCTTTGGCACACTAACTTCACACACCATCAGGCTTCCAAGCAGCTCTCAAGGAAACTCAGTTTTCACACTCTATGCTTAGTGCCCTTTGAGTGCATTATCTAGGAATGAACCTGGTAGAGCATCCCACACAAACGAATGCTCCACTTGCGAGTTTCACATGCCACCAACTCCACATTCACAGGCAACTTCAGCGCCACAGCCGTTTTCAGATAGCCCTCAATGCAAAGGCTCTAGAAGCAAATATTGGCGTGAGAGCTAAATCAATCAAGGAAACACTGCATGTTGCTGAAGGGCATATTGAAGAAGGATCAGCCGAGTGGTTCTTATGGGAGAACAACTCCATTTGGCTCACTAACTTCACACACCATCAGGCGTCCAAGCTGCTCTCAAGGAAACTCAGTTTTCACACTCTATGCTTAGTGCCCTTTGTGTGCATTATCTAGGAATGAACCTGGTAGAGCATCCCACACAAACGAATGCTCCACATGCGGGTTTCACATACCACAAACTCCACATTCACAGGCAACTTCAGCGCCACAGCCGTTTTCAGATAGCCCTCAATGCAAAGGCTCTAGACGCAAATATTGGTGTGAGAGCTAATTCAATCAAGGAAACACTGCATGTTGGTGAAGGGCATATTGAAGAAGGATCAGCCGAGTGGTTCTTGTGGGAGAACAACTCCATTTGGCTCACTAACTTCACACACCATCAGGCTTCCAAGCAGCTCTCAAGGAAACTCAGTTTTCACACTCTATGCTTAGTGCCCTTTGAGTGCCTAGGACTGAAATGAAGCTTGGTGAGCATCCCACACAAACGAATGCTCCACATGCGGGTTTCACATGCCACCAACTCCACATTCTCAGGCAACTTCAGCGCCACAGCCATTTTCAGATAGCCCTCAATGCAAAGGCTCTAGACGCAAATATTGGTGTGAGAGCTAATTCAATCAAGGAAACACTGCATGTTGGTGAAGGGCATATTGAAGAAGGATCAGCCAAGTGGTTCTTGTGGGAGAACAATTCCATTTGGCTCACTAGCTTCCAAGCAGCTCTCAAGGAAACTCAGTTTTCACACTCTATGCTTAGTGCCCTTTGAGTGCATTATCTAGGAATGAATCTAGTAGAGCATCCCACACAAACGAATGCTCCACATGCGGGTTTCACATGCCACCAACTCCACATTCACAGGCAACTTCAGCGCCACAGCCGTTTTCAGATAGCCCTCAATGCAAAGGCTCTAGACGCAAATATTGGTGTGAGAGCTAATTCAATCAAGGAAACACTGCATGTTGGTGAAGGGCATATTGAAGAAGGATCAGCCGAGTGGTTCTTGTGAAAGAACAACTCCCTTTGGCTCACTAACTTCACACACCATCAGGCTTCCAAGCAGCTCTCAAGGAAACTCAGTTTTCACACTCTATGCTTAGTGCCCTTTGAGTGTCTAGCACTGAAATGAAGCTTGGTGAGCATCCCACACAAACGAATGCTCCACATGCGGGTTTCACATGCCACCAACTCCACATTCACAGGCAACTTCAGCGCCACAGCCGTTTTCAGATAGCCCTCAATGCAAAGGCTCTAGACGCAAATATTGGTGTGAGAGCTAATTCAATCAAGGAAACACTGCATGTTGGTGAAGGGCATATTGAAGAAGGATCAGCTGAGTGGTTCTAGTGGGAGAACAACTCCATTTGGCTCACTAACTTCACACACCATCAGGCTTCCAAGCAGCTCTCAAGGAAACTCAGTTTTCACACTCTATGCTTAGTGCCCTTTCCCTGCATTATCTAGGAATGAACCTGGTAGAGCATCCCACACAAACGAATGCTCCACATGCGGGTTTCACATACCACAAACTCCACATTCACAGGCAACTTCAGCGCCACAGCCGTTTTCAGATAGCCCTCAATGCAAAGGCTCTAGACGCAAATATTGGTGTGAGAGCTAATTCAATCAAGGAAACACTGCATGTTGGTGAAGGGCATATTGAAGAAGGATCAGCCGAGTGGTTCTTGTGGGAGAACAACTCCATTTGGCTCACTAACTTCACACACCATCAGGCTTCCAAGCAGCTCTCAAGGAAACTCAGTTTTCACACTCTATGCTTAGTGCCCTTTGAGTGCCTAGGACTGAAATGAAGCTTGGTGAGCATCCCACACAAACGAATGCTCCACATGCGGGTTTCACATGCCACCAACTCCACATTCACAGGCAACTTCAGCGCCACAGCCGTTTTCAGATAGCCCTCAATGCAAAGGCTCTAGACGCAAATATTGGTGTGAGAGCTAATTCAATCAAGGAAACACTGCATGTTGGTGAAGGGCATATTGAAGAAGGATCAGCCAAGTGGTTCTTGTGGGAGAACAATTCCATTTGGCTCACTAGCTTCCAAGCAGCTCTCAAGGAAACTCAGTTTTCACACTCTATGCTTAGTGCCCTTTCCCTGCGTTATCTAGGAATGAACCTGGTAGAGCATCCCACACAAACGAATGCTCCACATGCGGGTTTCACATACCACAAACTCCACATTCACAGGCAACTTCAGCGCCACAGCCGTTTTCAGATAGCCCTCAATGCAAAGGCTCTAGACGCAAATATTGGTGTGAGAGCTAATTCAATCAAGGAAACACTGCATGTTGGTGAAGGGCATATTGAAGAAGGATCAGCCGAGTGGTTCTTGTGGGAGAACAACTCCATTTGGCTCACTAACTTCACACACCATCAGGCTTCCAAGCAGCTCTCAAGGAAACTCAGTTTTCACACTCTATGCTTAGTGCCCTTTGAGTGCCTAGGACTGAAATGAAGCTTGGTGAGCATCCCACACAAACGAATGCTCCACATGCGGGTTTCACATGCCACCAACTCCACATTCACAGGCAACTTCAGCGCCACAGCCGTTTTCAGATAGCCCTCAATGCAAAGGCTCTAGACGCAAATATTGGTGTGAGAGCTAATTCAATCAAGGAAACACTGCATGTTGGTGAAGGGCATATTGAAGAAGGATCAGCCAAGTGGTTCTTGTGGGAGAACAACTCCATTTGGCTCACTAGCTTCCAAGCAGCTCTCAAGGAAACTCAGTTTTCACACTCTATGCTTAGTGCCCTTTGAGTGCATTATCTAGGAATGAACCTGGTAGAGCATCCCACACAAACGAATGCTCCACATGCGGGTTTCACATGCCACCAACTCCACATTCACAGGCAACTTCAGCGCCACAGCCGTTTTCAGATAGCCCTCAATGCAAAGGCTCTAGACGCAAATATTGGTGTGAGAGCTAATTCAATCAAGGAAACACTGCATGTTGGTGAAGGGCATATTGAAGAAGGATCAGCCGAGTGGTTCTTGTGAAAGAACAACACCCTTTGGCACACTAACTTCACACACCATCAGGCTTCCAAGCAGCTCTCAAGGAAACTCAGTTTTCACACTCTATGCTTAGTGCCCTTTGAGTGCATTATCTAGGAATGAATCTAGTAGAGCATCCCACACAAACGAATGCTCCACATGCGGGTTTCACATGCCACCAACTCCACATTCACAGGCAACTTCAGCGCCACAGCCGTTTTCAGATAGCCCTCAATGCAAAGGCTCTAGACGCAAATATTGGTGTGAGAGCTAATTCAATCAAGGAAACACTGCATGTTGGTGAAGGGCATATTGAAGAAGGATCAGCCGAGTGTTTCTTGTGAAAGAACAACACCCTTTGGCACACTAACTTCACACACCATCAGGCTTCCAAGCAGCTCTCAAGGAAACTCAGTTTTCACACTCTATGCTTAGTGCCCTTTGAGTGCCTAGGACTGAAATGAAGCTTTGTGAGCATCCCACACAAACGAATGCTCCACATGCGGGTTTCACATGCCACCAACTCCACATTCACAGGCAACTTCAGCGCCACAGCCGTTTTCAGATAGCCCTCAATGCAAAGGCTCTAGACACAAATATTGGTGTGAGAGCTAATTCAATCAAGGAAACACTGCATGTTGGTGAAGGGCATATTGAAGAAGGATCAGCCGAGTGGTTCTTGTGAAAGAACAACTCCATTTGGCTCACTAACTTCACACACCATCAGGCTTCCAAGCAGCTCTCAAGGAAACTCAGTTTTCACACTCTATGCTTAGTGCCCTTTGAGTGCATTATCTAGGAATGAACCTGGTAGAGCATCGCACACAAACGAATGCTCCACATGCGGGTTTCACATGCCACCAACTCCACATTCACAGGCAACTTCAGCGAAAAGGCGTTTTCAGATAGCCCTCAATGCAAAGGCTCTAGACGCAAATATTGGTGTGAGAGCTAATTCAATCAAGGAAACACTGCATGTTGGTGAAGGGCATATTGAAGAAGGATCAGCCAAGTGGTTCTTGTGGGAGAACAACTCCATTTGGCTCACTCACTAACTTCACACACCATCAGGCTTCCAAGCAGCTCTCAAGGAAACTCAGTTTTCACACTCTATGCTTAGTGCACTTTAGTGCATTATCTAGGAATGAACCTGGTAGAGCATCCCACACAAACCAATGCTCCACATGCGGGTTTCACATGCCACCAACTCCACATTCACAGGCAACTTCAGCGCCACAGCCGTTTTCAGATAGCCCTCAATGCAAAGGCTCTAGACGCAAATATTGGTGTGAGAGCTAATTCAATCAAGGAAACACTGCATGTTGGTGAAGGGCATATTGAAGAAGGATCAGCCAAGTGGTTCTTGTGGGAGAACAACTCCATTTGGCTCACTAACTTCACACACCATCAGGCTTCCAAGCAGCTCTCAAGGAAACTCAGTTTTCACACTCTATGCTTAGTGCCCTTTGAGTGCATTATCTAGGAATGAATCTAGTAGAGCATCCCACACAAATGAATGCTCCACATGCGGGTTTCACATGCCACCAACTCCACATTCACAGGCAACTTCAGTGCCACAGCCGTTTTCAGATAGCCCTCAATGCAAAGGCTCTAGACGCAAATATTGGTGTGAGAGCTAATTCAATCAAGGAAACAGCGCATGTTGGTGAAGGGCATATTGAAGAAGGATCAGCCAAGTGGTTCTTGTGGGAGAACAACTCCATTTGGCTCACTAACTTCACACACCATCAGGCTTCCAAGCAGCTCTCAAGGAAACTCAGTTTTCACACTCTATGCTTAGTGCCCGTTGAGTGCCTAGGACTGAAATGAAACTTGGTGAGCATCCCACACAAACGAATGCTCCACATGCGGGTTTCACATGCCACCAACTCCACATTCACAGGCAACTTCAGTGCCACAGCCATTTTCAGATAGCCCTCAATGCAAAGGCTCTAGACGCAAATATTGGTGTGAGAGCTAATTCAATCAAGGAAACACTGCATGTTGGTGAAGGGCATATTGAAGAAGGATCAGCCGAGTGGTTCTTGTGGGAGAACAACTCCATTTGGCTCACTAACTTCACACACCATCAGGCTTCCAAGCAGCTCTCAAGGAAACTCAGTTTTCACACTCTATGCTTAGTGCCCTTTCACTGCATTATCTAGGAATGAACCTGGTAGAGCATCCCACACAAACGAATGCTCCACATGCGGGTTTCACATGCCACCAACTCCACATTCACAGGCAACTTCAGCGAAAAGGCGTTTTCAGATAGCCCTCAATGCAAAGGCTCTAGACGCAAATATTGGTGTGAGAGCTAATTCAATCAAGGAAACACTGCATGTTGGTGAAGGGCATATTGAAGAAGGATCAGCCGAGTGGTTCTTGTGGGAGAACAACTCCATTTGGCTCACTAACTTCACACACCATCAGGCTTCCAAGCAGCTCTCAAGGAAACTCAGTTTTCACACTCTATGCTTAGTGCCCTTTGAGTGCATTATCTAGGAATGAACCTGGTAGAGCATCCCACACAAACGAATGCTCCACATGCGGGTTTCACATGCCACCAACTCCACATTCACAGGAAACTTCAGTGCCACAGCCGTTTTCAGATAGCCCTCAATGCAAAGGCTCTAGACGCAAATATTGGTGTGAGAGCTAATTCAATCAAGGAAACACTGCATGTTGGTGAAGGGCATATTGAAGAAGGATCAGCCAAGTGGTTCTTGTGGGAGAACAACTCCATTCGGCTCACTAACTTCGCACACCATCAGGCTTCCAAGCAGCTCTCAAGGAAACTCAGTTTTCACACTCTATGCTTAGTGCCCTTTGAGTGCATTATCTAGGAATGAATCTAGTAGAGCATCCCACACAAACGAATGCTCCACATGCGGGTTTCACATGCCACCAACTCCACATTCACAGGCAACTTCAGCGCCACAGCCGTTTTCAGATAGCCCTCAATGCAAAGGCTCTAGACGCAAATATTGGTGTGAGAGCTAATTCAATCAAGGAAACACTGCATGTTGGTGAAGGGCATATTGAAGAAGGATCAGCCGAGTGGTTCTTGTGGGAGAACAACTCCATTTGGCTCACTAACTTCACACACCATCAGGCTTCCAAGCAGCTCTCAAGGAAACTCAGTTTTCACACTCTAGGCTTAGTGCCCTTTGAGTGCATTATCTAGGAATGAACCTGGTAGAGCATCCCACACAAACGAATGCTCCACATGCGGGTTTCACATGCCACCAACTCCACATTCACAGGCAACTTCAGCGCCACAGCCGTTTTCAGATAGCCCTCAATGCAAAGGCTCCAGACGCAAATATTGGTGTGAGAGCTAATTCAATCAAGGAAACACTGCATGTTGGTGAAGGGCATATTGAAGAAGGATCAGCGAAGTGGTTCTTGTGGGAGAACAACTCCATTTGGCTCACTAACTTCACACACCATCAGGCTTCCAAGCAGCTCTCAAGGAAACTCAGTTTTCACACTCTATGCTTAGTGCCCTTTGAGTGCATTATCTAGGAATGAATCTAGTAGAGCATCCCACACAAACGAATGCTCCACATGCGGGTTTCACATGCCACCAACTCCACATTCACAGGCAACTTCAGCGCCACAGTCGTTTTCAGATAGCCCTCAATGCAAAGGCTCTAGACGCAAATATTGGTGTGAGAGCTAATTCAATCAAGGAAACACTGCATGTTGGTGAAGGGCATATTGAAGAAGGATCAGCCGAGTGTTTCTTGTGAAAGAACAACACCCTTTGGCACACTAACTTCACACACCATCAGGCTTCCAAGCAGCTCTCAAGGAAACTCAGTTTTCACACTCTATGCTTAGTGCCCTTTGAGTGCCTAGGACTGAAATGAACCTGGTAGAGCATCCCACACAAACGAATGCTCCACATGCGGGTTTCACATGCCACCAACTCCACATTCACAGGCAACTTCAGCGCCACAGCCGTTGTCAGATAGCCCTCAATGCAAAGGCTCTAGACGCAAATATTGGTGTGAGAGCTAATTCAATCAAGGAAACACTGCATGTTGGTGAAGGGCATATTGAAGAGGGATCAGCCGAGTGGTTCTTGTGAAAGAACAACTCCATTTGGCTCACTAACTTCACACACCATCAGGCTTCCAAGCAACTCTCAAGGAAACTCAGTTTTCACACTCTAGGCTTAGTGCCCTTTCACTGCTTTATCTAGGAATGAACCTGGTAGAACATCCCACACAAACGAATGCTCCACATGCGGGTTTCACATGCCACCAACTCCACATTCACAGGCAACTTCAGCGCCACAGCCGTTTTCAGATAGCCCTCAATGCAAAGGCTCTAGACGCAAATATTGGTGTGAGAGCTAATTCAATCAAGGAAACACTGCATGTTGGTGAAGGGCATATTGAAGAAGGAGCAGCCGAGTGGTTCTTGTGGGAGAACAACTCCATTTGGCTCACTAACTTCACACACCATCAGGCTTCCAAGCAGCTCTCAAGGAAACTCAGTTTTCACACTCTATGCTTAGTGCCCTTTGAGTGCATTATCTAGGAATGAACCTGGTAGAGCATCCCACACAAACGAATGCTCCACATGCGGGTTTCACATGCCACCAACTCCACATTCACAGGCAACTTCAGCGCCACAGCCGTTTTCAGATAGCCCTCAATGCAAAGGCTCCAGACGCAAATATTGGTGTGAGAGCTAATTCAATCAAGGAAACACTGCATGTTGGTGAAGGGCATATTGAAGAAGGATCAGCGAAGTGGTTCTTGTGGGAGAACAACTCCATTTGGCTCACTAACTTCACACACCATCAGGCTTCCAAGCAGCTCTCAAGGAAACTCAGTTTTCACACTCTATGCTTAGTGCCCTTTCCCTGCATTATCTAGGAATGAATCTAGTAGAGCATCCCACACAAACGAATGCTCCACATGCGGGTTTCACATGCCACCAACTCCACATTCACAGGCAACTTCAGCGCCACAGTCGTTTTCAGATAGCCTTCAATGCAAAGGCTCTAGACGCAAATATTGGTGTGAGAGCTAATTCAATCAAGGAAACACTGCATGTTGGTGAAGGGCATATTGAAGAAGGATCAGCCGAGTGTTTCTTGTGAAAGAACAACACCCTTTGGCACACTAACTTCACACACCATCAGGCTTCCAAGCAGCTCTCAAGGAAACTCAGTTTTCACACTCTATGCATAGTGCCCTTTGAGTGCCTAGGACTGAAAGGAAGCTTGGTGAGCATCCCACACAAACGAATGCTCCACATGCGGGTTTCACATGCCACCAACTCCACATTCACAGGCAACTTCAGCGCCACAGTTGTTTTCAGATAGCCCTCAATGCAAAGGCTCTAGACGCAAATATTGGTGTGAGAGCTAATTCAATCAAGGAAACACTGCATCTTGCTGAAGGGCATATTGAAGAAGGATCAGCCGAGTGGTTCTTGTGGGAGAACAACTCCATTTGGCTCACTAACTTCACACACCATCAGGCTTCCAAGCAGCTCTCAAGGAAACTCAGTTTTCACACTCTATGCTTAGTGCCCTTTGTGTGCATTATCTAGTAATGAACCTGGTAGAGCATCCCACACAAACGAATGCTCCACATGCGGGTTTCACATGCCACCAACTCCACATTCACAGGCAACTTCAGCGCCACAGCCGTTTTCAGATAGCCCTCAATGCAAAGGCTCTAGACGCAAATATTGGTGTGAGAGCTAATTCAATCAAGGAAACACTGCATGTTGGTGAAGGGCATATTGAAGAAGGATCAGCCGAGTGGTTCTTGTGGGAGAACAACTCCATTCGGCTCACTAACTTCACACACCATCAGGCTTCCAAGCAGCTCTCAAGGAAACTCAGTTTTCACACTCTATGCTTAGTGCCCTTTGAGTGCATTATCTAGGAATGAACCTGGTAGAGCATCCCACACAAACGAATGCTCCACATGCGGGTTTCACATGCCACCAACTGCACATTCACAGGCAACTTCAGCGCCACAGCCGTTTTCAGATAGCCCTCAATGCAAAGGCTCTAGACGCAAATATTGGTGTGAGAGCTAATTCAATCAAGGAAACACTGCATGTTGGTGAAGGGCATATTGAAGAAGGATCAGCCGAGTGGTTCTTGTGGGAGAACAACTCCATTTGGCTCACTAACTTCGCACACCATCAGGCTTCCAAGCAGCTCTCAAGGAAACTCAGTTTTCACACTCTATGCTTAGTGCCCTTTGAGTGCATTATCTAGGAATGAACCTGGTAGAGCATCCCACACAAACGAATGCTCCACATGCGGGTTTCACATGCCACCAACTCCACATTCACAGGCAACTTCAGCGCCACAGCCGTTTTCAGATAGCCCTCAATGCAAAGGCTCTAGACGCAAATATTGGTGTGAGAGCTAATTCAATCAAGGAAACACTGCATGTTGGTGAAGGGCATATTGAAGAAGGATCAGCGAAGTGGTTCTTGTGGGAGAACAACTCCATTTGGCTCACTAACTTCACACACCATCAGGCTTCCAAGCAGCTCTCAAGGAAACTCAGTTTTCACACTCTATGCTTAGTGCCCTTTGAGTGCATTATCTAGGAAGGAATCTAGTAGAGCATCCCACACAAACGAATGCTCCACATGCGGGTTTCACATGCCACCAACTCCACATTCACAGGCAACTTCAGCGCCACAGCCGTTTTCAGATAGCCCTCAATGCAAAGGCTCTAGACGCAAATATTGGTGTGAGAGCTAATTCAATCAAGGAAACACTGCATGTTGGTGAAGGGCATATTGAAGAAGGATCAGCCGAGTGGTTCTTGTGGGAGAACAACTCCATTTGGCTCACTAACTTCACACACCATCAGGCTTCCATGCAGCTCTCAAGGAAACTCAGTTTTCACACTCTAGGCTTAGTGCCCTTTGAGTGCCTAGGACTGAAATGAAGCTTGGTGAGTATCCCACACAAACGAATGCTCCACATGCGGGTTTCACATGCCACCAACTCCACATTCACAGGCAACTTCAGCGCCACAGCCGTTTTCAGATAGCCCTCAATGCAAAGGCTCTAGACGCAAATATTGGTGTGAGAGCTAATTCAATCAAGGAAACACTGCATGTTGGTGAAGGGCATATTGAAGAAGGATCAGCCGAGTGGTTCTTGTGGGAGAACAACTCCATTTGGCTCGCTAACTTCACACACCATCAGGCTTCCATGCAGCTCTCAAGGAAACTCAGTTTTCACACTCTAGGCTTAGTGCCCTTTGAGTGCCTAGGACTGAAATGAAGCTTGGTGAGTATCCCACACAAACGAATGCTCCACATGCGGGTTTCACATGCCACCAACTCCACATTCACAGGCAACTTCAGCGCCACAGCCGTTTTCAGATAGCCCTCAATGCAAAGGCTCTAGACGCAAATATTGGTGTGAGAGCTAATTCAATCAAGGAAACACTGCATGTTGGTGAAGGGCATATTGAAGAAGGATCAGCCGAGTGGTTCTTGTGGGAGAACAACTCCATTCGGCTCACTAACTTCGCACACCATCAGGCTTCCAAGCAGCTCTCAAGGAAACTCAGTTTTCACACTCTATGCTTAGTGCCCTTTGAGTGCATTATCTACGAATGAACCAGGTAGAGCATCCCACACAAACGAAAGGTCCACATGCGGGTTTCACATGCCACCAACTCCACATTCACAGGCAACTTCAGCGCCACAGCCGTTTTCAGATAGCCCTCAATGCAAAGGCTCTAGACGCAAATATTGGTGTGAGAGCTAATTCAATCAAGGAAACACTGCATGTTGGTGAAGGGCATATTGAAGAAAGATCAGCCGAGTGTTTCTTGTGAAAGAACAACACCCTTTAGCACACTAACTTCACACACCATCAGGCTTCCAAGCAGCTCTCAAGGAAACTCAGTTTTCACACTCTATGCTTAGTGCCCTTTGAGTGCATTATCTACGAATGAACCAGGTAGAGCATCCCACACAAACGAAAGGTCCACATGCGGGTTTCACATGCCACCAACTCCACATTCACAGGCAACTTCAGCGCCACAGCCGTTTTCAGATAGCCCTCAATGCAAAGGCTCTAGACGCAAATATTGGTGTGAGAGCTAATTCAATCAAGGAAACACTGCATGTTGGTGAAGGGCATATTGAAGAAGGATCAGCCGAGTGGTTCTTGTGGGAGAACAACTCCATTTGGCTCACTAACTTCACACACCATCAGGCTTCCAAGCAGCTCTCAAGGAAACTCAGTTTTCACACTCTATGCTTAGTGCCCTTTGAGTGCCTAGGACTGAAATGAAGCTTGGTGAGCATCCCACACAAACGAATGCTCCACATGCGGGTTTCACATGCCACCAACTCCACATTCTCAGGCAACTTCAGCGCCACAGCCATTTTCAGATAGCCCTCAATGCAAAGGCTCTAGACGCAAATATTGGTGTGAGAGCTAATTCAATCAAGGAAACACTGCATGTTGGTGAAGGGCATATTGAAGAAGGATCAGCCAAGTGGTTCTTGTGGGAGAACAATTCCATTTGGCTCACTAGCTTCCAAGCAGCTCTCAAGGAAACTCAGTTTTCACACTCTATGCTTAGTGCCCTTTGAGTGCATTATCTAGGAATGAATCTAGTAGAGCATCCCACACAAACGAATGCTCCACATGCGGGTTTCACATGCCACCAACTCCACATTCACAGGCAACTTCAGCGCCACAGCCGTTTTCAGATAGCCCTCAATGCAAAGGCTCTAGACGCAAATATTGGTGTGAGAGCTAATTCAATCAAGGAAACACTGCATGTTGGTGAAGGGCATATTGAAGAAGGATCAGCCGAGTGGTTCTTGTGAAAGAACAACTCCCTTTGGCTCACTAACTTCACACACCATCAGGCTTCCAAGCAGCTCTCAAGGAAACTCAGTTTTCACACTCTATGCTTAGTGCCCTTTGAGTGTCTAGCACTGAAATGAAGCTTGGTGAGCATCCCACACAAACGAATGCTCCACATGCGGGTTTCACATGCCACCAACTCCACATTCACAGGCAACTTCAGCGCCACAGCCGTTTTCAGATAGCCCTCAATGCAAAGGCTCTAGACGCAAATATTGGTGTGAGAGCTAATTCAATCAAGGAAACACTGCATGTTGGTGAAGGGCATATTGAAGAAGGATCAGCTGAGTGGTTCTAGTGGGAGAACAACTCCATTTGGCTCACTAACTTCACACACCATCAGGCTTCCAAGCAGCTCTCAAGGAAACTCAGTTTTCACACTCTATGCTTAGTGCCCTTTCCCTGCATTATCTAGGAATGAACCTGGTAGAGCATCCCACACAAACGAATGCTCCACATGCGGGTTTCACATACCACAAACTCCACATTCACAGGCAACTTCAGCGCCACAGCCGTTTTCAGATAGCCCTCAATGCAAAGGCTCTAGACGCAAATATTGGTGTGAGAGCTAATTCAATCAAGGAAACACTGCATGTTGGTGAAGGGCATATTGAAGAAGGATCAGCCGAGTGGTTCTTGTGGGAGAACAACTCCATTTGGCTCACTAACTTCACACACCATCAGGCTTCCAAGCAGCTCTCAAGGAAACTCAGTTTTCACACTCTATGCTTAGTGCCCTTTGAGTGCCTAGGACTGAAATGAAGCTTGGTGAGCATCCCACACAAACGAATGCTCCACATGCGGGTTTCACATGCCACCAACTCCACATTCACAGGCAACTTCAGCGCCACAGCCGTTTTCAGATAGCCCTCAATGCAAAGGCTCTAGACGCAAATATTGGTGTGAGAGCTAATTCAATCAAGGAAACACTGCATGTTGGTGAAGGGCATATTGAAGAAGGATCAGCCAAGTGGTTCTTGTGGGAGAACAATTCCATTTGGCTCACTAGCTTCCAAGCAGCTCTCAAGGAAACTCAGTTTTCACACTCTATGCTTAGTGCCCTTTGAGTGCATTATCTAGGAATGAATCTAGTAGAGCATCCCACACAAACGAATGCTCCACATGCGGGTTTCACATGCCACCAACTCCACATTCACAGGCAACTTCAGCGCCACAGCCGTTTTCAGATAGCCCTCAATGCAAAGGCTCTAGACGCAAATATTGGTGTGAGAGCTAATTCAATCAAGGAAACACTGCATGTTGGTGAAGGGCATATTGAAGAAGGATCAGCCAAGTGGTTCTTGTGGGAGAACAACTCCATTTGGCTCACTAGCTTCCAAGCAGCTCTCAAGGAAACTCAGTTTTCACACTCTATGCTTAGTGCCCTTTGAGTGCATTATCTAGGAATGAATCTAGTAGAGCATCCCACACAAACGAATGCTCCACATGCGGGTTTCACATGCCACCAACTCCACATTCACAGGCAACTTCAGCGCCACAGCCGTTTTCAGATAGCCCTCAATGCAAAGGCTCTAGACGCAAATATTGGTGTGAGAGCTAATTCAATCAAGGAAACACTGCATGTTGGTGAAGGGCATATTGAAGAAGGATCAGCCGAGTGGTTCTTGTGAAAGAACAACACCCTTTGGCACACTAACTTCACACACCATCAGGCTTCCAAGCAGCTCTCAAGGAAACTCAGTTTTCACACTCTATGCTTAGTGCCCTTTGAGTGCATTATCTAGGAATGAATCTAGTAGAGCATCCCACACAAACGAATGCTCCACATGCGGGTTTCACATGCCACCAACTCCACATTCACAGGCAACTTCAGCGCCACAGCCGTTTTCAGATAGCCCTCAATGCAAAGGCTCTAGACGCAAATATTGGTGTGAGAGCTAATTCAATCAAGGAAACACTGCATGTTGGTGAAGGGCATATTGAAGAAGGATCAGCCGAGTGTTTCTTGTGAAAGAACAACACCCTTTGGCACACTAACTTCACACACCATCAGGCTTCCAAGCAGCTCTCAAGGAAACTCAGTTTTCACACTCTATGCTTAGTGCCCTTTGAGTGCATTATCTAGGAATGAACCTGGTAGAGCATCCCACAGAAACGAATGCTCCACATGCGGGTTTCACATGCCACCAACTCCACATTCACAGGCAACTTCAGCGCCACAGCCGTTTTCAGATAGCCCTCAATGCAAAGGCTCTAGACGCAAATATTGGTGTGAGAGCTAATTCAATCAAGGAAACACTGCATGTTGGTGAAGGGCATATTGAAGAAGGATCAGCCGAGTGGTTCTTGTGGGAGAACAACTCCATTTGGCTCACTAACTTCACACACCATCAGGCTTCCAAGCAGCTCTCAAGGAAACTCAGTTTTCACACTCTATGCTTAGTGCCCTTTGAGTGCCTAGGACTGAAATGAAGCTTGGTGAGCATCCCACACAAACGAATGCTCCACATGCGGGTTTCACATGCCACCAACTCCACATTCTCAGGCAACTTCAGCGCCACAGCCATTTTCAGATAGCCCTCAATGCAAAGGCTCTAGACGCAAATATTGGTGTGAGAGCTAATTCAATCAAGGAAACACTGCATGTTGGTGAAGGGCATATTGAAGAAGGATCAGCCAAGTGGTTCTTGTGGGAGAACAATTCCATTTGGCTCACTAGCTTCCAAGCAGCTCTCAAGGAAACTCAGTTTTCACACTCTATGCTTAGTGCCCTTTGAGTGCATTATCTAGGAATGAATCTAGTAGAGCATCCCACACAAACGAATGCTCCACATGCGGGTTTCACATGCCACCAACTCCACATTCACAGGCAACTTCAGCGCCACAGCCGTTTTCAGATAGCCCTCAATGCAAAGGCTCTAGACGCAAATATTGGTGTGAGAGCTAATTCAATCAAGGAAACACTGCATGTTGGTGAAGGGCATATTGAAGAAGGATCAGCCGAGTGGTTCTTGTGAAAGAACAACTCCCTTTGGCTCACTAACTTCACACACCATCAGGCTTCCAAGCAGCTCTCAAGGAAACTCAGTTTTCACACTCTATGCTTAGTGCCCTTTGAGTGTCTAGCACTGAAATGAAGCTTGGTGAGCATCCCACACAAACGAATGCTCCACATGCGGGTTTCACATGCCACCAACTCCACATTCACAGGCAACTTCAGCGCCACAGCCGTTTTCAGATAGCCCTCAATGCAAAGGCTCTAGACGCAAATATTGGTGTGAGAGCTAATTCAATCAAGGAAACACTGCATGTTGGTGAAGGGCATATTGAAGAAGGATCAGCTGAGTGGTTCTAGTGGGAGAACAACTCCATTTGGCTCACTAACTTCACACACCATCAGGCTTCCAAGCAGCTCTCAAGGAAACTCAGTTTTCACACTCTATGCTTAGTGCCCTTTCCCTGCATTATCTAGGAATGAACCTGGTAGAGCATCCCACACAAACGAATGCTCCACATGCGGGTTTCACATACCACAAACTCCACATTCACAGGCAACTTCAGCGCCACAGCCGTTTTCAGATAGCCCTCAATGCAAAGGCTCTAGACGCAAATATTGGTGTGAGAGCTAATTCAATCAAGGAAACACTGCATGTTGGTGAAGGGCATATTGAAGAAGGATCAGCCGAGTGGTTCTTGTGGGAGAACAACTCCATTTGGCTCACTAACTTCACACACCATCAGGCTTCCAAGCAGCTCTCAAGGAAACTCAGTTTTCACACTCTATGCTTAGTGCCCTTTGAGTGCCTAGGACTGAAATGAAGCTTGGTGAGCATCCCACACAAACGAATGCTCCACATGCGGGTTTCACATGCCACCAACTCCACATTCACAGGCAACTTCAGCGCCACAGCCGTTTTCAGATAGCCCTCAATGCAAAGGCTCTAGACGCAAATATTGGTGTGAGAGCTAATTCAATCAAGGAAACACTGCATGTTGGTGAAGGGCATATTGAAGAAGGATCAGCCGAGAGGTTCTTGTGGGAGAACAATTCCATTTGGCTCACTAGCTTCCAAGCAGCTCTCAAGGAAACTCAGTTTTCACACTCTATGCTTAGTGCCCTTTGAGTGCATTATCTAGGAATGAATCTAGTAGAGCATCCCACACAAACGAATGCTCCACATGCGGGTTTCACATGCCACCAACTCCACATTCACAGGCAACTTCAGCGCCACAGCCGTTTTCAGATAGCCCTCAATGCAAAGGCTCTAGACGCAAATATTGGTGTGAGAGCTAATTCAATCAAGGAAACACTGCATGTTGGTGAAGGGCATATTGAAGAAGGATCAGCCAAGTGGTTCTTGTGGGAGAACAACTCCATTTGGCTCACTAGCTTCCAAGCAGCTCTCAAGGAAACTCAGTTTTCACACTCTATGCTTAGTGCCCTTTGAGTGCATTATCTAGGAATGAATCTAGTAGAGCATCCCACACAAACGAATGCTCCACATGCGGGTTTCACATGCCACCAACTCCACATTCACAGGCAACTTCAGCGCCACAGCCGTTTTCAGATAGCCCTCAATGCAAAGGCTCTAGACGCAAATATTGGTGTGAGAGCTAATTCAATCAAGGAAACACTGCATGTTGGTGAAGGGCATATTGAAGAAGGATCAGCCGAGTGGTTCTTGTGAAAGAACAACACCCTTTGGCACACTAACTTCACACACCATCAGGCTTCCAAGCAGCTCTCAAGGAAACTCAGTTTTCACACTCTATGCTTAGTGCCCTTTGAGTGCATTATCTAGGAATGAATCTAGTAGAGCATCCCACACAAACGAATGCTCCACATGCGGGTTTCACATGCCACCAACTCCACATTCACAGGCAACTTCAGCGCCACAGCCGTTTTCAGATAGCCCTCAATGCAAAGGCTCTAGACGCAAATATTGGTGTGAGAGCTAATTCAATCAAGGAAACACTGCATGTTGGTGAAGGGCATATTGAAGAAGGATCAGCCGAGTGTTTCTTGTGAAAGAACAACACCCTTTGGCACACTAACTTCACACACCATCAGGCTTCCAAGCAGCTCTCAAGGAAACTCAGTTTTCACACTCTATGCTTAGTGCCCTTTGAGTGCCTAGGACTGAAATGAAGCTTTGTGAGCATCCCACACAAACGAATGCTCCACATGCGGGTTTCACATGCCACCAACTCCACATTCACAGGCAACTTCAGCGCCACAGCCGTTTTCAGATAGCCCTCAATGCAAAGGCTCTAGACACAAATATTGGTGTGAGAGCTAATTCAATCAAGGAAACACTGCATGTTGGTGAAGGGCATATTGAAGAAGGATCAGCCGAGTGGTTCTTGTGAAAGAACAACTCCATTTGGCTCACTAACTTCACACACCATCAGGCTTCCAAGCAGCTCTCAAGGAAACTCAGTTTTCACACTCTATGCTTAGTGCCCTTTGAGTGCATTATCTAGGAATGAACCTGGTAGAGCATCCCACAGAAACGAATGCTCCACATGCGGGTTTCACATGCCACCAACTCCACATTCACAGGCAACTTCAGCGAAAAGGCGTTTTCAGATAGCCCTCAATGCAAAGGCTCTAGACGCAAATATTGGTGTGAGAGCTAATTCAATCAAGGAAACACTGCATGTTGGTGAAGGGCATATTGAAGAAGGATCAGCCAAGTGGTTCTTGTGGGAGAACAACTCCATTTGGCTCACTCACTAACTTCGCACACCATCAGGCTTCCAAGCAGCTCTCAAGGAAACTCAGTTTTCACACTCTATGCTTAGTGCCCTTTGAGTGCATTATCTAGGAATGAACCTGGTAGAGCATCCCACACAAACGAATGCTCCACATGCGGGTTTCACATGCCACCAACTCCACATTCACAGGCAACTTCAGCGCCACAGCCGTTTTCAGATAGCCCTCAATGCAAAGGCTCTAGACGCAAATATTGGTGTGAGAGCTAATTCAATCAAGGAAACACTGCATGTTGGTGAAGGGCATATTGAAGAAGGATCAGCCGAGAGGTTCTTGTGGGAGAACAACTCCATTTGGCTCACTAACTTCACACACCATCAGGCTTCCAAGCAGCTCTCAAGGAAACTCAGTTTTCACACTCTATGCTTAGTGCCCTTTGAGTGCATTATCTAGGAATGAACCTGGTAGAGCATCCCACACAAACGAATGCTCCACATGTGGGTTTCACATGCCACCAACTCCACATTCACAGGCAACTTCAGCGCCACAGCTTTTTCAGATAGCCCTCAATGCAAAGGATCTAGACGCAAATATTGGTGTGAGAGCTAATTCAATCAAGGAAACACTGCATGTTGGTGAAGGGCATATTGAAGAAGGATCAGCCGAGTGGTTCTTGTGGGAGAACAACTCCATTTGGCTCACTAACTTCACACACCATCAGGCTTCCAAGCAGCTCTCAAGGAAACTCAGTTTTCACACTCTATGCTTAGTGCACTTTAGTGCATTATCTAGGAATGAACCTGGTAGAGCATCCCACACAAACCAATGCTCCACATGCGGGTTTCACATGCCACCAACTCCACATTCACAGGCAACTTCAGCGCCACAGCCGTTTTCAGATAGCCCTCAATGCAAAGGCTCTAGACGCAAATATTGGTGTGAGAGCTAATTCAATCAAGGAAACACTGCATGTTGGTGAAGGGCATATTGAAGAAGGATCAGCCAAGTGGTTCTTGTGGGAGAACAACTCCATTTGGCTCACTAACTTCACACACCATCAGGCTTCCAAGCAGCTCTCAAGGAAACTCAGTTTTCACACTCTATGCTTAGTGCCCTTTGAGTGCATTATCTAGGAATGAATCTAGTAGAGCATCCCACACAAATGAATGCTCCACATGCGGGTTTCACATGCCACCAACTCCACATTCACAGGCAACTTCAGCGCCACAGCCGTTTTCAGATAGCCCTCAATGCAAAGGCTCTAGACGCAAATATTGGTGTGAGAGCTAATTCAATCAAGGAAACAGCGCATGTTGGTGAAGGGCATATTGAAGAAGGATCAGCCAAGTGGTTCTTGTGGGAGAACAACTCCATTTGGCTCACTAACTTCACACACCATCAGGCTTCCAAGCAGCTCTCAAGGAAACTCAGTTTTCACACTCTATGCTTAGTGCCCGTTGAGTGCCTAGGACTGAAATGAAACTTGGTGAGCATCCCACACAAACGAATGCTCCACATGCGGGTTTCACATGCCACCAACTCCACATTCACAGGCAACTTCAGTGCCACAGCCATTTTCAGATAGCCCTCAATGCAAAGGCTCTAGACGCAAATATTGGTGTGAGAGCTAATTCAATCAAGGAAACACTGCATGTTGGTGAAGGGCATATTGAAGAAGGATCAGCCGAGTGGTTCTTGTGGGAGAACAACTCCATTTGGCTCACTAACTTCACACACCATCAGGCTTCCAAGCAGCTCTCAAGGAAACTCAGTTTTCACACTCTATGCTTAGTGCCCTTTCACTGCATTATCTAGGAATGAACCTGGTAGAGCATCCCACACAAACGAATGCTCCACATGCGGGTTTCACATGCCACCAACTCCACATTCACAGGCAACTTCAGCGCCACAGCCATTTTCAGATAGCCCTCAATGCAAAGGTTCTAGACGCAAATATTGGTGTGAGAGCTAATTCAATCAAGGAAACACTGCATGTTGGTGAAGGGCATATTGAAGAAGGATCAGCCGAGTGTTTCTTGTGAAAGAACAACACCCTTTGGCACACTAACTTCACACACCATCAGGCTTCCAAGCAGCTCTCAAGGAAACTCAGTTTTCACACTCTATGCTTAGTGCCCTTTGAGTGCATTATCTAGGAATGAACCTGGTAGAGCATCCCACACAAACGAATGCTCCACTTGCGAGTTTCACATGCCACCAACTCCACATTCACAGGCAACTTCAGCGCCACAGCCGTTTTCAGATAGCCCTCAATGCAAAGGCTCTAGAAGCAAATATTGGCGTGAGAGCTAAATCAATCAAGGAAACACTGCATGTTGCTGAAGGGCATATTGAAGAAGGATCAGCCGAGTGGTTCTTATGGGAGAACAACTCCATTTGGCTCACTAACTTCACACACCATCAGGCGTCCAAGCTGCTCTCAAGGAAACTCAGTTTTCACACTCTATGCTTAGTGCCCTTTGTGTGCATTATCTAGGAATGAACCTGGTAGAGCATCCCACACAAACGAATGCTCCACATGCGGGTTTCACATACCACAAACTCCACATTCACAGGCAACTTCAGCGCCACAGCCGTTTTCAGATAGCCCTCAATGCAAAGGCTCTAGACGCAAATATTGGTGTGAGAGCTAATTCAATCAAGGAAACACTGCATGTTGGTGAAGGGCATATTGAAGAAGGATCAGCCGAGTGGTTCTTGTGGGAGAACAACTCCATTTGGCTCACTAACTTCACACACCATCAGGCTTCCAAGCAGCTCTCAAGGAAACTCAGTTTTCACACTCTATGCTTAGTGCCCTTTGAGTGCCTAGGACTGAAATGAAGCTTGGTGAGCATCCCACACAAACGAATGCTCCACATGCGGGTTTCACATGCCACCAACTCCACATTCTCAGGCAACTTCAGCGCCACAGCCATTTTCAGATAGCCCTCAATGCAAAGGCTCTAGACGCAAATATTGGTGTGAGAGCTAATTCAATCAAGGAAACACTGCATCTTGGTGAAGGGCATATTGAAGAAGGATCAGCCAAGTGGTTCTTGTGGGAGAACAATTCCATTTGGCTCACTAGCTTCCAAGCAGCTCTCAAGGAAACTCAGTTTTCACACTCTATGCTTAGTGCCCTTTGAGTGCATTATCTAGGAATGAATCTAGTAGAGCATCCCACACAAACGAATGCTCCACATGCGGGTTTCACATGCCACCAACTCCACATTCACAGGCAACTTCAGCGCCACAGCCGTTTTCAGATAGCCCTCAATGCAAAGGCTCTAGACGCAAATATTGGTGTGAGAGCTAATTCAATCAAGGAAACACTGCATGTTGGTGAAGGGCATATTGAAGAAGGATCAGCCGAGTGGTTCTTGTGAAAGAACAACTCCCTTTGGCTCACTAACTTCACACACCATCAGGCTTCCAAGCAGCTCTCAAGGAAACTCAGTTTTCACACTCTATGCTTAGTGCCCTTTGAGTGTCTAGCACTGAAATGAAGCTTGGTGAGCATCCCACACAAACGAATGCTCCACATGCGGGTTTCACATGCCACCAACTCCACATTCACAGGCAACTTCAGCGCCACAGCCGTTTTCAGATAGCCCTCAATGCAAAGGCTCTAGACGCAAATATTGGTGTGAGAGCTAATTCAATCAAGGAAACACTGCATGTTGGTGAAGGGCATATTGAAGAAGGATCAGCTGAGTGGTTCTAGTGGGAGAACAACTCCATTTGGCTCACTAACTTCACACACCATCAGGCTTCCAAGCAGCTCTCAAGGAAACTCAGTTTTCACACTCTATGCTTAGTGCCCTTTCCCTGCATTATCTAGGAATGAACCTGGTAGAGCATCCCACACAAACGAATGCTCCACATGCGGGTTTCACATGCCACCAACTCCACATTCACAGGCAACTTCAGCGCCACAGCCGTTTTCAGATAGCCCTCAATGCAAAGGCTCTAGACGCAAATATTGGTGTGAGAGCTAATTCAATCAAGGAAACACTGCATGTTGGTGAAGGGCATATTGAAGAAGGATCAGCCGAGTGGTTCTTGTGAAAGAACAACACCCTTTGGCACACTAACTTCACACACCATCAGGCTTCCAAGCAGCTCTCAAGGAAACTCAGTTTTCACACTCTATGCTTAGTGCCCTTTGAGTGCATTATCTAGGAATGAATCTAGTAGAGCATCCCACACAAACGAATGCTCCACATGCGGGTTTCACATGCCACCAACTCCACATTCACAGGCAACTTCAGCGCCACAGCCGTTTTCAGATAGCCCTCAATGCAAAGGCTCTAGACGCAAATATTGGTGTGAGAGCTAATTCAATCAAGGAAACACTGCATGTTGGTGAAGGGCATATTGAAGAAGGATCAGCCGAGTGTTTCTTGTGAAAGAACAACACCCTTTGGCACACTAACTTCACACACCATCAGGCTTCCAAGCAGCTCTCAAGGAAACTCAGTTTTCACACTCTATGCTTAGTGCCCTTTGAGTGCCTAGGACTGAAATGAAGCTTTGTGAGCATCCCACACAAACGAATGCTCCACATGCGGGTTTCACATGCCACCAACTCCACATTCACAGGCAACTTCAGCGCCACAGCCGTTTTCAGATAGCCCTCAATGCAAAGGCTCTAGACACAAATATTGGTGTGAGAGCTAATTCAATCAAGGAAACACTGCATGTTGGTGAAGGGCATATTGAAGAAGGATCAGCCGAGTGGTTCTTGTGAAAGAACAACTCCATTTGGCTCACTAACTTCACACACCATCAGGCTTCCAAGCAGCTCTCAAGGAAACTCAGTTTTCACACTCTATGCTTAGTGCCCTTTGAGTGCATTATCTAGGAATGAACCTGGTAGAGCATCGCACACAAACGAATGCTCCACATGCGGGTTTCACATGCCACCAACTCCACATTCACAGGCAACTTCAGCGAAAAGGCGTTTTCAGATAGCCCTCAATGCAAAGGCTCTAGACGCAAATATTGGTGTGAGAGCTAATTCAATCAAGGAAACACTGCATGTTGGTGAAGGGCATATTGAAGAAGGATCAGCCAAGTGGTTCTTGTGGGAGAACAACTCCATTTGGCTCACTCACTAACTTCACACACCATCAGGCTTCCAAGCAGCTCTCAAGGAAACTCAGTTTTCACACTCTATGCTTAGTGCACTTTAGTGCATTATCTAGGAATGAACCTGGTAGAGCATCCCACACAAACCAATGCTCCACATGCGGGTTTCACATGCCACCAACTCCACATTCACAGGCAACTTCAGCGCCACAGCCGTTTTCAGATAGCCCTCAATGCAAAGGCTCTAGACGCAAATATTGGTGTGAGAGCTAATTCAATCAAGGAAACACTGCATGTTGGTGAAGGGCATATTGAAGAAGGATCAGCCAAGTGGTTCTTGTGGGAGAACAACTCCATTTGGCTCACTAACTTCACACACCATCAGGCTTCCAAGCAGCTCTCAAGGAAACTCAGTTTTCACACTCTATGCTTAGTGCCCTTTGAGTGCATTATCTAGGAATGAATCTAGTAGAGCATCCCACACAAATGAATGCTCCACATGCGGGTTTCACATGCCACCAACTCCACATTCACAGGCAACTTCAGCGCCACAGCCGTTTTCAGATAGCCCTCAATGCAAAGGCTCTAGACGCAAATATTGGTGTGAGAGCTAATTCAATCAAGGAAACAGCGCATGTTGGTGAAGGGCATATTGAAGAAGGATCAGCCAAGTGGTTCTTGTGGGAGAACAACTCCATTTGGCTCACTAACTTCACACACCATCAGGCTTCCAAGCAGCTCTCAAGGAAACTCAGTTTTCACACTCTATGCTTAGTGCCCGTTGAGTGCCTAGGACTGAAATGAAACTTGGTGAGCATCCCACACAAACGAATGCTCCACATGCGGGTTTCACATGCCACCAACTCCACATTCACAGGCAACTTCAGTGCCACAGCCATTTTCAGATAGCCCTCAATGCAAAGGCTCTAGACGCAAATATTGGTGTGAGAGCTAATTCAATCAAGGAAACACTGCATGTTGGTGAAGGGCATATTGAAGAAGGATCAGCCGAGTGGTTCTTGTGGGAGAACAACTCCATTTGGCTCACTAACTTCACACACCATCAGGCTTCCAAGCAGCTCTCAAGGAAACTCAGTTTTCACACTCTATGCTTAGTGCCCTTTCACTGCATTATCTAGGAATGAACCTGGTAGAGCATCCCACACAAACGAATGCTCCACATGCGGGTTTCACATGCCACCAACTCCACATTCACAGGCAACTTCAGCGCCACAGCCGTTTTCAGATAGCCCTCAATGCAAAGGCTCTAGACGCAAATATTGGTGTGAGAGCTAATTCAATCAAGGAAACACTGCATGTTGGTGAAGGGCATATTGAAGAAGGATCAGCCGAGTGGTTCTTGTGGGAGAACAACTCCATTTGGCTCACTAACTTCACACACCATCAGGCTTCCAAGCAGCTCTCAAGGAAACTCAGTTTTCACACTCTATGCTTAGTGCCCTTTGAGTGCATTATCTAGGAATGAACCTGGTAGAGCATCCCACACAAACGAATGCTCCACATGCGGGTTTCACATGCCACCAACTCCACATTCACAGGAAACTTCAGTGCCACAGCCGTTTTCAGATAGCCCTCAATGCAAAGGCTCTAGACGCAAATATTGGTGTGAGAGCTAATTCAATCAAGGAAACACTGCATGTTGGTGAAGGGCATATTGAAGAAGGATCAGCCAAGTGGTTCTTGTGGGAGAACAACTCCATTCGGCTCACTAACTTCGCACACCATCAGGCTTCCAAGCAGCTCTCAAGGAAACTCAGTTTTCACACTCTATGCTTAGTGCCCTTTGAGTGCATTATCTAGGAATGAATCTAGTAGAGCATCCCACACAAACGAATGCTCCACATGCGGGTTTCACATGCCACCAACTCCACATTCACAGGCAACTTCAGCGCCACAGCCGTTTTCAGATAGCCCTCAATGCAAAGGCTCTAGACGCAAATATTGGTGTGAGAGCTAATTCAATCAAGGAAACACTGCATGTTGGTGAAGGGCATATTGAAGAAGGATCAGCCGAGTGGTTCTTGTGGGAGAACAACTCCATTTGGCTCACTAACTTCACACACCATCAGGCTTCCAAGCAGCTCTCAAGGAAACTCAGTTTTCACACTCTAGGCTTAGTGCCCTTTGAGTGCATTATCTAGGAATGAACCTGGTAGAGCATCCCACACAAACGAATGCTCCACATGCGGGTTTCACATGCCACCAACTCCACATTCACAGGCAACTTCAGCGCCACAGCCGTTTTCAGATAGCCCTCAATGCAAAGGCTCCAGACGCAAATATTGGTGTGAGAGCTAATTCAATCAAGGAAACACTGCATGTTGGTGAAGGGCATATTGAAGAAGGATCAGCGAAGTGGTTCTTGTGGGAGAACAACTCCATTTGGCTCACTAACTTCACACACCATCAGGCTTCCAAGCAGCTCTCAAGGAAACTCAGTTTTCACACTCTATGCTTAGTGCCCTTTGAGTGCATTATCTAGGAATGAATCTAGTAGAGCATCCCACACAAACGAATGCTCCACATGCGGGTTTCACATGCCACCAACTCCACATTCACAGGCAACTTCAGCGCCACAGTCGTTTTCAGATAGCCCTCAATGCAAAGGCTCTAGACGCAAATATTGGTGTGAGAGCTAATTCAATCAAGGAAACACTGCATGTTGGTGAAGGGCATATTGAAGAAGGATCAGCCGAGTGTTTCTTGTGAAAGAACAACACCCTTTGGCACACTAACTTCACACACCATCAGGCTTCCAAGCAGCTCTCAAGGAAACTCAGTTTTCACACTCTATGCTTAGTGCCCTTTGAGTGCCTAGGACTGAAATGAACCTGGTAGAGCATCCCACACAAACGAATGCTCCACATGCGGGTTTCACATGCCACCAACTCCACATTCACAGGCAACTTCAGCGCCACAGCCGTTGTCAGATAGCCCTCAATGCAAAGGCTCTAGACGCAAATATTGGTGTGAGAGCTAATTCAATCAAGGAAACCACTGCATGTTGGTGAAGGGCATATTGAAGAGGGATCAGCCGAGTGGTTCTTGTGAAAGAACAACTCCATTTGGCTCACTAACTTCACACACCATCAGGCTTCCAAGCAACTCTCAAGGAAACTCAGTTTTCACACTCTAGGCTTAGTGCCCTTTCACTGCTTTATCTAGGAATGAACCTGGTAGAACATCCCACACAAACGAATGCTCCACATGCGGGTTTCACATGCCACCAACTCCACATTCACAGGCAACTTCAGCGCCACAGCGTTTTCAGATAGCCCTCAATGCAAAGGCTCTAGACGCAAATATTGGTGTGAGAGCTAATTCAATCAAGGAAACACTGCATGTGGTGAAGGGCATATTGAAGAAGGAGCAGCCGAGTGGTTCTTGTGGGAGAACAACTCCATTTGCTCACTAACTTCACACACCATCAGGCTTCCAAGCAGCTCTCAAGGAAACTCAGTTTTCACACTCTATGCTTAGTGCCCTTTGAGTGCATTATCTAGGAATGAACCTGGTAGAGCATCCCACACAAACGAATGCTCCACATGCGGGTTTCACATGCCACCAACTCCACATTCACAGGCAACTTCAGCGCCACAGCCGTTTTCAGATAGCCCTCAATGCAAAGGCTCCAGACGCAAATATTGGTGTGAGAGCTAATTCAATCAAGGAAACACTGCATGTTGGTGAAGGGCATATTGAAGAAGGATCAGCGAAGTGGTTCTTGTGGGAGAACAACTCCATTTGGCTCACTAACTTCACACACCATCAGGCTTCCAAGCAGCTCTCAAGAAAACTCAGTTTTCACACTCTATGCTTAGTGCCCTTTGAGTGCATTATCTAGGAATGAATCTAGTAGAGCATCCCACACAAACGAATGCTCCACATGCGGGTTTCACATGCCACCAACTCCACATTCACAGGCAACTTCAGCGCCACAGTCGTTTTCAGATAGCCCTCAATGCAAAGGCTCTAGACGCAAATATTGGTGTGAGAGCTAATTCAATCAAGGAAACACTGCATGTTGGTGAAGGGCATATTGAAGAAGGATCAGCCGAGTGTTTCTTGTGAAAGAACAACACCCTTTGGCACACTAACTTCACACACCATCAGGCTTCCAAGCAGCTCTCAAGGAAACTCAGTTTTCACACTCTATGCATAGTGCCCTTTGAGTGCCTAGGACTGAAATGAAGCTTGGTGAGCATCCCACACAAACGAATGCTCCACATGCGGGTTTCACATGCCACCAACTCCACATTCACAGGCAACTTCAGCGCCACAGTTGTTTTCAGATAGCCCTCAATGCAAAGGCTCTAGACGCAAATATTGGTGTGAGAGCTAATTCAATCAAGGAAACACTGCATCTTGCTGAAGGGCATATTGAAGAAGGATCAGCCGAGTGGTTCTTGTGGGAGAACAACTCCATTTGGCTCACTAACTTCACACACCATCAGGCTTCCAAGCAGCTCTCAAGGAAACTCAGTTTTCACACTCTATGCTTAGTGCCCTTTGTGTGCATTATCTAGTAATGAACCTGGTAGAGCATCCCACACAAACGAATGCTCCACATGCGGGTTTCACATGCCACCAACTCCACATTCACAGGCAACTTCAGCGCCACAGCCGTTTTCAGATAGCCCTCAATGCAAAGGCTCTAGACGCAAATATTGGTGTGAGAGCTAATTCAATCAAGGAAACACTGCATGTTGGTGAAGGGCATATTGAAGAAGGATCAGCCGAGTGGTTCTTGTGGGAGAACAACTCCATTCGGCTCACTAACTTCGCACACCATCAGGCTTCCAAGCAGCTCTCAAGGAAACTCAGTTTTCACACTCTATGCTTAGTGCCCTTTGAGTGCATTATCTAGGAATGAACCTGGTAGAGCATCCCACACAAACGAATGCTCCACATGCGGGTTTCACATGCCACCAACTCCACATTCACAGGCAACTTCAGCGCCACAGCCGTTTTCAGATAGCCCTCAATGCAAAGGCTCCAGACGCAAATATTGGTGTGAGAGCTAATTCAATCAAGGAAACACTGCATGTTGGTGAAGGGCATATTGAAGAAGGATCAGCGAAGTGGTTCTTGTGGGAGAACAACTCCATTTGGCTCACTAACTTCACACACCATCAGGCTTCCAAGCAGCTCTCAAGGAAACTCAGTTTTCACACTCTATGCTTAGTGCCCTTTGAGTGCATTATCTAGGAATGAATCTAGTAGAGCATCCCACACAAACGAATGCTCCACATGCGGGTTTCACATGCCACCAACTCCACATTCACAGGCAACTTCAGCGCCACAGTCGTTTTTCAGATAGCCCTCAATGCAAAGGCTCTAGACGCAAATATGGTGTGAGAGCTAATTCAATCAAGGAAACACTGCATGTTGGTGAAGGGCATATTGAAGAAGGATCAGCCGAGTGTTTCTTGTGAAAGAACAACACCCTTTGGCACACTAACTTCACACACCATCAGGCTTCCAAGCAGCTCTCAAGGAAACTCAGTTTACACACTCTATGCATAGTGCCCTTTGAGTGCCTAGGACTGAAATGAAGCTTGGTGAGCATCCCACACAAACGAATGCTCCACATGCGGGTTTCACATGCCACCAACTCCACATTCACAGGCAACTTCAGCGCCACAGTTGTTTTCAGATAGCCCTCAATGCAAAGGCTCTAGACGCAAATATTGGTGTGAGAGCTAATTCAATCAAGGAAACACTGCATCTTGCTGAAGGGCATATTGAAGAAGGATCAGCCGAGTGGTTCTTGTGGGAGAACAACTCCATTTGGCTCACTAACTTCACACACCATCAGGCTTCCAAGCAGCTCTCAAGGAAACTCAGTTTTCACACTCTATGCTTAGTGCCCTTTGTGTGCATTATCTAGTAATGAACCTGGTAGAGCATCCACACAAACGAATGCTCCACATGCGGGTTTCACATGCCACCAACTCCACATTCACAGGCAACTTCAGCGCCACAGCCGTTTTCAGATAGCCCTCAATGCAAAGGCTCTAGACGCAAATATTGGTGTGAGAGCTAATTCAATCAAGGAAACACTGCATGTTGGTGAAGGGCATATTGAAGAAGGATCAGCCGAGTGGTTCCTTGTGGGAGAACAACTCCATTCGGCTCACTAACTTCGCACACCATCAGGCTTCCAAGCAGCTCTCAAGGAAACTCAGTTTTCACACTCTATGCTTAGTGCCCTTTGAGTGCATTATCTAGGAATGAACCTGGTAGAGCATCCCACACAAACGAATGCTCCACATGCGGGTTTCACATGCCACCAACTCCACATTCACAGGCAACTTCAGCGCCACAGCCGTTTTCAGATAGCCCTCAATGCAAAGGCTCTAGACGCAAATATTGGTGTGAGAGCTAATTCAATCAAGGAAACACTGCATGTTGGTGAAGGGCATATTGAAGAAGGATCAGCCGAGTGGTTCTTGTGGGAGAACAACTCCATTTGGCTCACTAACTTCGCACACCATCAGGCTTCCAAGCAGCTCTCAAGAAACTCAGTTTTCACACTCTATGCTTAGTGCCCTTTCCCTGCATTATCTAGGAATGAACCTGGTAGAGCATCCCACACAAACGAATGCTCCACATGCGGTTTCACATGCCACCAACTCCACATTCACAGGCAACTTCAGCGCCACAGCCGTTTTCAGATAGCCCTCAATGCAAAGGCTCTAGACGCAAATATTGGTGTGAGAGCTAATTCAATCAAGGAAACACTGCATGTTGGTGAAGGGCATATTGAAGAAGGATCAGCGAAGTGGTTCTTGTGGGAGAACAACTCCATTGGCTCACTAACTTCACACACCATCAGGCTTCCAAGCAGCTCTCAAGGAAACTCAGTTTTCACACTCTATGCTTAGTGCCCTTTGAGTGCATTATCTAGGAAGGAATCTAGTAGAGCATCCCACACAAACGAATGCTCCACATGCGGGTTTCACATGCCACCAACTCCACATTCACAGGCAACTTCAGCGCCACAGCCGTTTCAGATAGCCCTCAATGCAAAGGCTCTAGACGCAAATATTGGTGTGAGAGCTAATTCAATCAAGGAAACACTGCATGTTGGTGAAGTGCATATTGAAGAAGAGATCAGCCGAGTGGTTCTTGTGGGAGAACAACTCCATTTGGCTCACTAACTTCACACACCATCAGGCTTCCATGCAGCTCTCAAGGAAACTCAGTTTTCACACTCTAGGCTTAGTGCCCTTTGAGTGCCTAGGACTGAAATGAAGCTTGGTGAGTATCCACACAAACGAATGCTCCACATGCGGGTTTCACATGCCACCAACTCCACATTCACAGGCAACTTCAGCGCCACAGCCGTTTTCAGATAGCCCTCAATGCAAAGGCTCTAGACGCAAATATTGGTGTGAGAGCTAATTCAATCAAGGAAACACTGCATGTTGGTGAAGGGCATATTGAAGAAGGATCAGCCGAGTGGTTCTTGTGGGAGAACAACTCCATTTGGCTCGCTAACTTCACACACCATCAGGCTTCCAAGCAGCTCTCAAGGAAACTCAGTTTTCACACTCTATGCTTAGTGCCCTTTGAGTGCATTATCTACGAATGAACCAGGTAGAGCATCCCACACAAACGAAAGGTCCACATGCGGGTTTCACATGCCACCAACTCCACATTCACAGGCAACTTCAGCGCCACAGCCGTTTTCAGATAGCCCTCAATGCAAAGCTCTAGACGCAAATATTGGTGTGAGAGCTAATTCAATCAAGGAAACACTGCATGTTGGTGAAGGGCATATTGAAGAAAGATCAGCCGAGTGTTTCTTGTGAAAGAACAACACCCTTTAGCACACTAACTTCACACACCATCAGGCTTCCAAGCAGCTCTCAAGGAAACTCAGTTTTCACACTCTATGCTTAGTGCCCTTTGAGTGCATTATCTACGAATGAACCAGGTAGAGCATCCCACACAAACGAAAGGTCCACATGCGGGTTTCACATGCCACCAACTCCACATTCACAGGCAACTTCAGCGCCACAAGCCGTTTTCAGATAGCCCTCAATGCAAAGGCTCTAGACGCAAATATTGGTGTGAGAGCTAATTCAATCAAGGAAACACTGCATGTTGGTGAAGGGCATATTGAAGAAAAGATCAGCCGAGTGTTTCTTGTGAAAGAACAACACCCTTTAGCACACTAACTTCACACACCATCAGGCTTCCAAGCAGCTCTCAAGGAAACTCAGTTTTCACACTCTATGCTTAGTGCCCTTTGAGTGCCTAGGACTGAAATGAACCTGGTAGAGCATCCCACACAAACGAATGCTCCACATGCGGGTTTCACATGCCACCAACTCCACATTCACAGGCAACTTCAGCGCCACAGCCGTTGTCAGATAGCCCTCAATGCAAAGGCTCTAGACGCAAATATTGGTGTGAGAGCTAATTCAATCAAGGAAACACTGCATGTTGGTGAAGGGCATATTGAAGAGGGATCAGCCGAGTGGTTCTTGTGAAAGAACAACTCCATTTGGCTCACTAACTTCACACACCATCAGGCTTCCAAGCAACTCTCAAGGAAACTCAGTTTTCACACTCTAGGCTTAGTGCCCTTTCACTGCTTTATCTAGGAATGAACCTGGTAGAACATCCCACACAAACGAATGCTCCACATGCGGGTTTCACATGCCACCAACTCCACATTCACAGGCAACTTCAGCGCCACAGCCGTTTTCAGATAGCCCTCAATGCAAAGGCTCTAGACGCAAATATTGGTGTGAGAGCTAATTCAATCAAGGAAACACTGCATGTTGGTGAAGGGCATATTGAAGAAGGAGCAGCCGAGTGGTTCTTGTGGGAGAACAACTCCATTTGGCTCACTAACTTCACACACCATCAGGCTTCCAAGCAGCTCTCAAGGAAACTCAGTTTTCACACTCTATGCTTAGTGCCCTTTGAGTGCATTATCTAGGAATGAACCTGGTAGAGCATCCCACACAAACGAATGCTCCACATGCGGGTTTCACATGCCACCAACTCCACATTCACAGGCAACTTCAGCGCCACAGCCGTTTTCAGATAGCCCTCAATGCAAAGGCTCCAGACGCAAATATTGGTGTGAGAGCTAATTCAATCAAGGAAACACTGCATGTTGGTGAAGGGCATATTGAAGAAGGATCAGCGAAGTGGTTCTTGTGGGAGAACAACTCCATTTGGCTCACTAACTTCACACACCATCAGGCTTCCAAGCAGCTCTCAAGGAAACTCAGTTTTCACACTCTATGCTTAGTGCCCTTTGAGTGCATTATCTAGGAATGAATCTAGTAGAGCATCCCACACAAACGAATGCTCCACATGCGGGTTTCACATGCCACCAACTCCACATTCACAGGCAACTTCAGCGCCACAGTCGTTTTCAGATAGCCCTCAATGCAAAGGCTCTAGACGCAAATATTGGTGTGAGAGCTAATTCAATCAAGGAAACACTGCATGTTGGTGAAGGGCATATTGAAGAAGGATCAGCCGAGTGTTTCTTGTGAAAGAACAACACCCTTTGGCACACTAACTTCACACACCATCAGGCTTCCAAGCAGCTCTCAAGGAAACTCAGTTTTCACACTCTATGCATAGTGCCCTTTGAGTGCCTAGGACTGAAATGAAGCTTGGTGAGCATCCCACACAAACGAATGCTCCACATGCGGGTTTCACATGCCACCAACTCCACATTCACAGGCAACTTCAGCGCCACAGTTGTTTTCAGATAGCCCTCAATGCAAAGGCTCTAGACGCAAATATTGGTGTGAGAGCTAATTCAATCAAGGAAACACTGCATCTTGCTGAAGGGCATATTGAAGAAGGATCAGCCGAGTGGTTCTTGTGGGAGAACAACTCCATTTGGCTCACTAACTTCACACACCATCAGGCTTCCAAGCAGCTCTCAAGGAAACTCAGTTTTCACACTCTATGTTTAGTGCCCTTTGTGTGCATTATCTAGTAATGAACCTGGTAGAGCATCCCACACAAACGAATGCTCCACATGCGGGTTTCACATGCCACCAACTCCACATTCACAGGCAACTTCAGCGCCACAGCCGTTTTCAGATAGCCCTCAATGCAAAGGCTCTAGACGCAAATATTGGTGTGAGAGCTAATTCAATCAAGGAAACACTGCATGTTGGTGAAGGGCATATTGAAGAAGGATCAGCCGAGTGGTTCTTGTGGGAGAACAACTCCATTCGGCTCACTAACTTCGCACACCATCAGGCTTCCAAGCAGCTCTCAAGGAAACTCAGTTTTCACACTCTATGCTTAGTGCCCTTTCACTGCATTATCTAGGAATGAACCTGGTAGAGCATCCCACACAAACGAATGCTCCACATGCGGGTTTCACATGCCACCAACTCCACATTCACAGGCAACTTCAGCGCCACAGCCGTTTTCAGATAGCCCTCAATGCAAAGGCTCTAGACGCAAATATTGGTGTGAGAGCTAATTCAATCAAGGAAACACTGCATGTTGGTGAAGGGCATATTGAAGAAGGATCAGCCGAGTGGTTCTTGTGGGAGAACAACTCCATTTGGCTCACTAACTTCGCACACCATCAGGCTTCCAAGCAGCTCTCAAGGAAACTCAGTTTTCACACTCTATGCTTAGTGCCCTTTCCCTGCATTATCTAGGAATGAACCTGGTAGAGCATCCCACACAAACGAATGCTCCACATGCGGGTTTCACATGCCACCAACTCCACATTCACAGGCAACTTCAGCGCCACAGCCGTTTTCAGATAGCCCTCAATGCAAAGGCTCTAGACGCAAATATTGGTGTGAGAGCTAATTCAATCAAGGAAACACTGCATGTTGGTGAAGGGCATATTGAAGAAGGATCAGCGAAGTGGTTCTTGTGGGAGAACAACTCCATTTGGCTCACTAACTTCACACACCATCAGGCTTCCAAGCAGCTCTCAAGGAAACTCAGTTTTCACACTCTATGCTTAGTGCCCTTTGAGTGCATTATCTAGGAAGGAATCTAGTAGAGCATCCCACACAAACGAATGCTCCACATGCGGGTTTCACATGCCACCAACTCCACATTCACAGGCAACTTCAGCGCCACAGCCGTTTTCAGATAGCCCTCAATGCAAAGGCTCTAGACGCAAATATTGGTGTGAGAGCTAATTCAATCAAGGAAACACTGCATGTTGGTGAAGTGCATATTGAAGAAGGATCAGCCGAGTGGTTCTTGTGGGAGAACAACTCCATTTGGCTCACTAACTTCACACACCATCAGGCTTCCATGCAGCTCTCAAGGAAACTCAGTTTTCACACTCTAGGCTTAGTGCCCTTTGAGTGCCTAGGACTGAAATGAAGCTTGGTGAGTATCCCACACAAACGAATGCTCCACATGCGGGTTTCACATGCCACCAACTCCACATTCACAGGCAACTTCAGCGCCACAGCCGTTTTCAGATAGCCCTCAATGCAAAGGCTCTAGACGCAAATATTGGTGTGAGAGCTAATTCAATCAAGGAAACACTGCATGTTGGTGAAGGGCATATTGAAGAAGGATCAGCCGAGTGGTTCTTGTGGGAGAACAACTCCATTTGGCTCGCTAACTTCACACACCATCAGGCTTCCAAGCAGCTCTCAAGGAAACTCAGTTTTCACACTCTATGCTTAGTGCCCTTTGAGTGCATTATCTACGAATGAACCAGGTAGAGCATCCCACACAAACGAAAGGTCCACATGCGGGTTTCACATGCCACCAACTCCACATTCACAGGCAACTTCAGCGCCACAGCCGTTTTCAGATAGCCCTCAATGCAAAGGCTCTAGACGCAAATATTGGTGTGAGAGCTAATTCAATCAAGGAAACACTGCATGTTGGTGAAGGGCATATTGAAGAAAGATCAGCCGAGTGTTTCTTGTGAAAGAACAACACCCTTTAGCACACTAACTTCACACACCATCAGGCTTCCAAGCAGCTCTCAAGGAAACTCAGTTTTCACACTCTATGCTTAGTGCCCTTTGAGTGCATTATCTACGAATGAACCAGGTAGAGCATCCCACACAAACGAAAGGTCCACATGCGGGTTTCACATGCCACCAACTCCACATTCACAGGCAACTTCAGCGCCACAGCCGTTTTCAGATAGCCCTCAATGCAAAGGCTCTAGACGCAAATATTGGTGTGAGAGCTAATTCAATCAAGGAAACACTGCATGTTGGTGAAGGGCATATTGAAGAAAGATCAGCCGAGTGTTTCTTGTGAAAGAACAACACCCTTTAGCACACTAACTTCACACACCATCAGGCTTCCAAGCAGCTCTCAAGGAAACTCAGTTTTCACACTCTATGCTTAGTGCCCTTTGAGTGCCTAGGACTGAAATGAACCTGGTAGAGCATCCCACACAAACGAATGCTCCACATGCGGGTTTCACATGCCACCAACTCCACATTCACAGGCAACTTCAGCGCCACAGCCGTTGTCAGATAGCCCTCAATGCAAAGGCTCTAGACGCAAATATTGGTGTGAGAGCTAATTCAATCAAGGAAACACTGCATGTTGGTGAAGGGCATATTGAAGAGGGATCAGCCGAGTGGTTCTTGTGAAAGAACAACTCCATTTGGCTCACTAACTTCACACACCATCAGGCTTCCAAGCAACTCTCAAGGAAACTCAGTTTTCACACTCTAGGCTTAGTGCCCTTTCACTGCTTTATCTAGGAATGAACCTGGTAGAACATCCCACACAAACGAATGCTCCACATGCGGGTTTCACATGCCACCAACTCCACATTCACAGGCAACTTCAGCGCCACAGCCGTTTTCAGATAGCCCTCAATGCAAAGGCTCTAGACGCAAATATTGGTGTGAGAGCTAATTCAATCAAGGAAACACTGCATGTTGGTGAAGGGCATATTGAAGAAGGAGCAGCCGAGTGGTTCTTGTGGGAGAACAACTCCATTTGGCTCACTAACTTCACACACCATCAGGCTTCCAAGCAGCTCTCAAGGAAACTCAGTTTTCACACTCTATGCTTAGTGCCCTTTGAGTGCATTATCTAGGAATGAACCTGGTAGAGCATCCCACACAAACGAATGCTCCACATGCGGGTTTCACATGCCACCAACTCCACATTCACAGGCAACTTCAGCGCCACAGCCGTTTTCAGATAGCCCTCAATGCAAAGGCTCCAGACGCAAATATTGGTGTGAGAGCTAATTCAATCAAGGAAACACTGCATGTTGGTGAAGGGCATATTGAAGAAGGATCAGCGAAGTGGTTCTTGTGGGAGAACAACTCCATTTGGCTCACTAACTTCACACACCATCAGGCTTCCAAGCAGCTCTCAAGGAAACTCAGTTTTCACACTCTATGCTTAGTGCCCTTTGAGTGCATTATCTAGGAATGAATCTAGTAGAGCATCCCACACAAACGAATGCTCCACATGCGGGTTTCACATGCCACCAACTCCACATTCACAGGCAACTTCAGCGCCACAGTCGTTTTCAGATAGCCCTCAATGCAAAGGCTCTAGACGCAAATATTGGTGTGAGAGCTAATTCAATCAAGGAAACACTGCATGTTGGTGAAGGGCATATTGAAGAAGGATCAGCCGAGTGTTTCTTGTGAAAGAACAACACCCTTTGGCACACTAACTTCACACACCATCAGGCTTCCAAGCAGCTCTCAAGGAAACTCAGTTTTCACACTCTATGCATAGTGCCCTTTGAGTGCCTAGGACTGAAATGAAGCTTGGTGAGCATCCCACACAAACGAATGCTCCACATGCGGGTTTCACATGCCACCAACTCCACATTCACAGGCAACTTCAGCGCCACAGTTGTTTTCAGATAGCCCTCAATGCAAAGGCTCTAGACGCAAATATTGGTGTGAGAGCTAATTCAATCAAGGAAACACTGCATCTTGCTGAAGGGCATATTGAAGAAGGATCAGCCGAGTGGTTCTTGTGGGAGAACAACTCCATTTGGCTCACTAACTTCACACACCATCAGGCTTCCAAGCAGCTCTCAAGGAAACTCAGTTTTCACACTCTATGTTTAGTGCCCTTTGTGTGCATTATCTAGTAATGAACCTGGTAGAGCATCCCACACAAACGAATGCTCCACATGCGGGTTTCACATGCCACCAACTCCACATTCACAGGCAACTTCAGCGCCACAGCCGTTTTCAGATAGCCCTCAATGCAAAGGCTCTAGACGCAAATATTGGTGTGAGAGCTAATTCAATCAAGGAAACACTGCATGTTGGTGAAGGGCATATTGAAGAAGGATCAGCCGAGTGGTTCTTGTGGGAGAACAACTCCATTCGGCTCACTAACTTCGCACACCATCAGGCTTCCAAGCAGCTCTCAAGGAAACTCAGTTTTCACACTCTATGCTTAGTGCCCTTTGAGTGCATTATCTAGGAATGAACCTGGTAGAGCATCCCACACAAACGAATGCTCCACATGCGGGTTTCACATGCCACCAACTCCACATTCACAGGCAACTTCAGCGCCACAGCCGTTTTCAGATAGCCCTCAATGCAAAGGCTCTAGACGCAAATATTGGTGTGAGAGCTAATTCAATCAAGGAAACACTGCATGTTGGTGAAGGGCATATTGAAGAAGGATCAGCCGAGTGGTTCTTGTGGGAGAACAACTCCATTTGGCTCACTAACTTCGCACACCATCAGGCTTCCAAGCAGCTCTCAAGGAAACTCAGTTTTCACACTCTATGCTTAGTGCCCTTTGAGTGCATTATCTAGGAATGAACCTGGTAGAGCATCCCACACAAACGAATGCTCCACATGCGGGTTTCACATGCCACCAACTCCACATTCACAGGCAACTTCAGCGCCACAGCCGTTTTCAGATAGCCCTCAATGCAAAGGCTCTAGACGCAAATATTGGTGTGAGAGCTAATTCAATCAAGGAAACACTGCATGTTGGTGAAGGGCATATTGAAGAAGGATCAGCGAAGTGGTTCTTGTGGGAGAACAACTCCATTTGGCTCACTAACTTCACACACCATCAGGCTTCCAAGCAGCTCTCAAGGAAACTCAGTTTTCACACTCTATGCTTAGTGCCCTTTGAGTGCATTATCTAGGAAGGAATCTAGTAGAGCATCCCACACAAACGAATGCTCCACATGCGGGTTTCACATGCCACCAACTCCACATTCACAGGCAACTTCAGCGCCACAGCCGTTTTCAGATAGCCCTCAATGCAAAGGCTCTAGACGCAAATATTGGTGTGAGAGCTAATTCAATCAAGGAAACACTGCATGTTGGTGAAGTGCATATTGAAGAAGGATCAGCCGAGTGGTTCTTGTGGGAGAACAACTCCATTTGGCTCGCTAACTTCACACACCATCAGGCTTCCATGCAGCTCTCAAGGAAACTCAGTTTTCACACTCTAGGCTTAGTGCCCTTTGAGTGCCTAGGACTGAAATGAAGCTTGGTGAGTATCCCACACAAACGAATGCTCCACATGCGGGTTTCACATGCCACCAACTCCACATTCACAGGCAACTTCAGCGCCACAGCCGTTTTCAGATAGCCCTCAATGCAAAGGCTCTAGACGCAAATATTGGTGTGAGAGCTAATTCAATCAAGGAAACACTGCATGTTGGTGAAGGGCATATTGAAGAAGGATCAGCCGAGTGGTTCTTGTGGGAGAACAACTCCATTCGGCTCACTAACTTCGCACACCATCAGGCTTCCAAGCAGCTCTCAAGGAAACTCAGTTTTCACACTCTATGCTTAGTGCCCTTTGAGTGCATTATCTACGAATGAACCAGGTAGAGCATCCCACACAAACGAAAGGTCCACATGCGGGTTTCACATGCCACCAACTCCACATTCACAGGCAACTTCAGCGCCACAGCCGTTTTCAGATAGCCCTCAATGCAAAGGCTCTAGACGCAAATATTGGTGTGAGAGCTAATTCAATCAAGGAAACACTGCATGTTGGTGAAGGGCATATTGAAGAAAGATCAGCCGAGTGTTTCTTGTGAAAGAACAACACCCTTTAGCACACTAACTTCACACACCATCAGGCTTCCAAGCAGCTCTCAAGGAAACTCAGTTTTCACACTCTATGCTTAGTGCCCTTTGAGTGCATTATCTACGAATGAACCAGGTAGAGCATCCCACACAAACGAAAGGTCCACATGCGGGTTTCACATGCCACCAACTCCACATTCACAGGCAACTTCAGCGCCACAGCCGTTTTCAGATAGCCCTCAATGCAAAGGCTCTAGACGCAAATATTGGTGTGAGAGCTAATTCAATCAAGGAAACACTGCATGTTGGTGAAGGGCATATTGAAGAAAGATCAGCCGAGTGTTTCTTGTGAAAGAACAACACCCTTTAGCACACTAACTTCACACACCATCAGGCTTCCAAGCAGCTCTCAAGGAAACTCAGTTTTCACACTCTATGCTTAGTGCCCTTTGAGTGCCTAGGACTGAAATAAAGCTTGGTGAGCATCCCACACAAACGAATGCTCCACATGCGGGTTTCACATGCCACCAACTCCACATTCACAGGCAACTTCAGCGCCACAGCCGTTGTCAGATAGCCCTCAATGCAAAGGCTCTAGACGCAAATATTGGTGTGAGAGCTAATTCAATCAAGGAACCACTGCATGTTGGTGAAGGGCATATTGAAGAAGGATCAGCTGAGTGGTTCTTGTGGGAGAACAACTCCATTCGGCTCACTAACTTCGCACACCATCAGGCTTCCAAGCAGCTCTCAAGGAAACTCAGTTTTCACACTCTATGCTTAGTGCCCTTTGAGTGCATTATCTAGGAATGAACCTGGTAGAGTATCCCACACAAACGAATGCTCCACATGCGGGTTTCACATGCCACCAACTCCACATTCACAGGCAACTTCAGCGCCACAGCCGTTTTCAGATAGCCCTCAATGCAAAGGCTCTAGACGCAAATATTGGTGTGAGAGCTAATTCAATCAAGGAAACACTGCATGTTGGAGAAGGGCATATTGAAGAAGGATCAGCCGAGTGGTTCTTGTGGGAGAATAACTCCATTTGGCTCACTAACTTCACACACCATCAGGCTTCCATGCAGCTCTCAAGGAAACTCAGTTTTCACACTCTAGGCTTAGTGCCCTTTGAGTGCCTAGGACTGAAATGAAGCTTGGTGAGTATCCCACACAAACGAATGCTCCACATGCGGGTTTCACATGCCACCAACTCCACATTCACAGGCAACTTCAGCGCCACAGCCGTTTTCAGATAGCCCTCAATGCAAAGGCTCTAGACGCAAATATTGGTGTGAGAGCTAATTCAATCAAGGAAACACTGCATGTTGGTGAAGGGCATATTGAAGAAGGATCAGCCGAGTGGTTCTTGTGGGAGAACAACTCCATTTGGCTCACTAACTTCACACACCATCAGGCTTCCATGCAGCTCTCAAGGAAACTCAGTTTTCACACTCTAGGCTTAGTGCCGTTTGAGTGCCTAGGACTGAAATGAAGCTTGGTGAGTATCCCACACAAACGAATGCTCCACATGCGGGTTTCACATGCCACCAACTCCACATTCACAGGCAACTTCAGCGCCACAGCCGTTTTCAGATAGCCCTCAATGCAAAGGCTCTAGACGCAAATATTGGTGTGAGAGCTAATTTAATCAAGGAAACACTGCATGTTGGTGAAGGGCATATTGAAGAAGGATCAGCCGAGTGGTTCTTGTGGGAGAACAACTCCATTCGGCTCACTAACTTCGCACACCATCAGGCTTCCAAGCAGCTCTCAAGGAAACTCAGTTTTCACACTCTATGCTTAGTGCCCTTTGAGTGCATTATCTACGAATGAACCAGGTAGAGCATCCCACACAAACGAAAGGTCCACATGCGGGTTTCACATGCCACCAACTCCACATTCACAGGCAACTTCAGCGCCACAGCCGTTTTCAGATAGCCCTCAATGCAAAGGCTCTAGACGCAAATATTGGTGTGAGAGCTAATTCACTCAAGGAAACACTGCATGTTGGTGAAGGGCATATTGAAGAAGGATCAGCCGAGTGGTTCTTGTGGGAGAACAACTCCATTTGGCTCACTAACTTCACACACCATCAGGCTTCCATGCAGCTCTCAAGGAAACTCAGTTTTCACACTCTATGCTTAGTGCCCTTTGAGTGCATTATCTAGGAATGAACCTGGTAGAGCATCCCACACAAACGAATGCTCAACATGCGGGTTTCACATGCCACCAACTCCACATTCACAGGCAACTTCAGCGCCACAGCCGTTTTCAGATAGCCCTCAATGCAAAGGCTCCAGACGCAAATATTGGTGTGAGAGCTAATTCAATCAAGGAAACACTGCATGTTGGAGAAGGGCATATTGAAGAAGGATCAGCGAAGTGGTTCTTGTGGGAGAACAACTCCATTTGGCTCACTAACTTCACACACCATCAGGCTTCCAAGCAGCTCTCAAGGAAACTCAGTTTTCACACTCTATGCTTAGTGCCCTTTGAGTGCATTATCTAGGAATGAATCTAGTAGAGCATCCCACACAAACGAATGCTCCACATGCGGGTTTCACATGCCACCAACTCCACATTCACAGGCAACTTCAGCGCCACAGCCGTTTTCAGATAGCCCTCAATGCAAAGGCTCTAGACGCAAATATTGGTGTGAGAGCTAATTCAATCAAGGAAACACTGCATGTTGGTGAAGGGCATATTGAAGAAGGATCAGCCGAGTGTTTGTTGTGAAGGAACAACACCCTTTAGCACACTAACTTCACACACCATCAGGCTTCCAAGCAGCTCTCAAGGAAACTCAGTTTTCACACTCTATGCTTAGTGCCCTTTGAGTGCCTAGGACTGAAATGAAGCTTGGTGAGCATCCCACACAAACGAATGCTCCACATGCGGGTTTCACATGCCACCAACTCCACATTCACAGGCAACTTCAGCGCCACAGCCGTTGTCAGATAGCCCTCAATGCAAAGGCTCTAGACGCAAATATTGGTGTGAGAGCTAATTCAATCAAGGAAACACTGCATGTTGGTGAAGGGCATATTGAAGAAGGATCAGCCGAGTGGTTCTTGTGGGAGAACAACTCCATTTGGCTCACTAACTTCGCACACCATCAGGCTTCCAAGCAGCTCTCAAGGAAACTCAGTTTTCACACTCTATGCTTAGTGCCCTTTGAGTGCATTATCTAGGAATGAACCTGGTAGAGTATCCCACACAAACGAATGCTCCACATGCGGGTTTCACATGCCACCAACTCCACATTCACAGGCAACTTCAGCGCCACAGCCGTTTTCAGATAGCCCTCAATGCAATGGCTCTAGACGCAAATATTGGTGTGAGAGCTAATTCAATCAAGGAAACACTGCATGTTGGTGAAGGGCATATTGAAGAAGGATCAGCCGAGTGGTTCTTGTGGGAGAACAACTCCATTTGGCTCACTAACTTCACACACCATCAGGCTTCCATGCAGCTCTCAAGGAAACTCAGTTTTCACACTCTAGGCTTAGTGCCCTTTGAGTGCCTAGGACTGAAATGAAGCTTGGTGAGTATCCCACACAAACGAATGCTCCACATGCGGGTTTCACATGCCACCAACTCCACATTCACAGCCAACTTCAGCGCCACAGCCGTTTTCAGATAGCCCTCAATGCAAAGGCTCTAGACGCAAATATTGGTGTGAGAGCTAATTCAATCAAGGAAACACTGCATGTTGCTGAAGGGCATATTGAAGAAGGATCAGCCGAGTGGTTCTTGTGGGAGAACAACTCCATTTGGCTCACTAACTTCACACACAATCAGGCTTCCAAGCAGCTCTCAAGGAAACTCAGTTTTCACACTCTATGCTTAGTGCCCTTTGAGTGCATTATCTAGGAAGGAATCTAGTAGAGCATCCCACACAAACGAAGGCTCCACATGCGGGTTTCGCATGCCACCAACTCCACATTCACAGGCAACTTCAGCGCCACAGCCGTTTTCAGATAGCCCTCAATGCAAAGGCTCTAGACGCAAATATTGGTGTGAGAGCTAATTCAATCAAGGAAACACTGCATGTTGGTGAAGGGCATATTGAAGAAGGATCAGCCAAGTGGTTCTTGTGGGAGAACAACTCCATTTGGCTCACTAACTTCACACACCATCAGGCTTCCAAGCAGCTCTCAAGGAAACTCAGTTTTCACACTCTATGCTTAGTGCCCTTTGAGTGCATTATCTAGGAGTAAACCTGGTAGAGCATCCCACACAAACGAATGCTCCACATGCGGGTTTCACATGCCACGAACTCCACATTCACAGGCAACTTCAGTGCCACAGCCATTTTCAGATAGCCCTCAATGCAAAGGCTCTAGACGCAAATATTGGTGTGAGAGCTAATTCAATCAAGGAAACACTGCATGTTGGTGAAGGGCATATTGAAGAAGGATCAGCCGAGTGGTTCTTGTGGGAGAACAACTCCATGTGGCTCACTAACTTCACACACCATCAGGCTTCCAAGCTGCTCTCAAGGAAACTCAGTTTTCACACTCTATGCTTAGTGCCCTTTGAGTGCATTATCTAGGAATGAACCTGGTAGAGCATCCCACACAAACGAATGCTCCACATGCGGGTTTCACATGCCACCAACTCCACATTCACAGGCAACTTCAGCGCCACAGCCGTTTTCAGATAGCCCTCAATGCAAAGGCTCTAGACGCAAATATTGGTGTGAGAGCTAATTCAATCAAGGAAACACTGCATGTTGGTGAAGGGCATATTGAAGAAGGATCAGCCAAGTGGTTCTTGTGGGAGAACAACTCCATTCGGCTCACTAACTTCGCACACCATCAGGCTTCCAAGCAGCTCTCAAGGAAACTCAGTTTTCACACTCTATGCTTAGTGCCCTTTGAGTGCCTAGGACTGAAATGAAGCTTGGTGAGCATCCCACACAAACGAATGCTCCGCATGCGGGTTTCACATGCCACCAACTCCACATTCACAGGCAACTTCAGCGCCACATCCGTTTTCAGATAGCCCTCAATGCAAAGGCTCTAGACGCAAATATTGGTGTGAGAGCTAATTCAATCAAGGAAACACTGCATGTTGCTGAAGGGCATATTGAAGAAGGATCAGCTGAGTGGTTCTTGTGGGAGAACAACTCCATTCGGTTCACTAACTTCGCACACCATCAGGCTTCCAAGCAGCTCTCAAGGAAACTCAGTTTTCACACTCTATGCTTAGTGCCCTTTGAGTGCATTATCTAGGAATGAACCAGGTAGAGCATCCCACACAAACGAATGCTCCACATGCGGGTTTCACATGCCACCAACTCCACATTCACAGGCAACTTCAGCGCCACAGCCGTTTTCAGATAGCCCTCAATGCAAAGGCTCTAGACGCAAATATTGGTGTGAGAGCTAATTCAATCAAGGAAACACTGCATGTTGGTGAAGGGCATATTGAAGAAGGATCAGCCGAGTGGTTCTTGTGGGAGAACAACTCCATTTGGCTCACTAACTTCACACACCATCAGGCTTCCATGCAGCTCTCAAGGGAACTCAGTTTTCACACTCTATGCTTAGTGCCCTTTGAGTGCCTAGGACTGAAATGAAGCTTGGTGAGCATCCCACACAAACGAATGCTCCACATGCGGGTTTCACATGCCACCAACTCCACATTCACAGGCAACTTCAGCGCCACAGCCGTTTTCAGATAGCCCTCAATGCAAAGGCTCTAGAAGCAAATAGTGGTGTGAGAGCTAATTCAATCAAGGAAACACTGCATGTTGGTGAAGGGCATATTGAAGAAGGATCAGCCGAGTGGTTCTTGTGGGAGAACAACTCCATTTGGCTCACTAACTTCACACACCATCAGGCTTCCAAGCAGCTCTCAAGGAAACTCAGTTTTCACACTCTATGCTTAGTGCCCTTTGAGTGCCTAGGACTGAAATGAAGCTTGGTGAGCATCCCACACAAACGAATGCTCCACATGCGGGTTTCACATGCCACCAACTCCACATTCACAGGCAACTTCAGCGCCACAGCCGTTTTCAGATAGCCCTCAATGCAAAGGCTCTAGACGCAAATATTGGTGTGAGAGCTAATTCAATCAAGGAAACACTGCATGTTGCTGAAGGGCATATTGAAGAAGGATCAGCCGAGTGGTTCTTGTGGGAGAACAACTCCATTTGGCTCACTAACTTCACACACCATCAGGCTTCCAAGCAGCTCTCAAGGAAACTCAGTTTTCACACTCTATGCTTAGTGCCCTTTCACTTCATTATCTAGGAATGAACCTGGTAGAGCATCCCACACAAACGAATGCTCCACATGCGGGTTTCACATGCCACCAACTCCACATTCACAGGCAACTTCAGCGCCACAGCTGTTTTCAGATAGCCCTCAATGAAAAGGCTCTAGACGCAAATATTGGTGTGAGAGCTAATTCAATCAAGGAAACACTGCATGTTGGTGAAGGGCATATTGAAGAAGGATCAGCCGAGTGTTTCTTGTGGGAGAACAACACCCTTTAGCACACTAACTTCACACACCATCAGGCTTCCAAGCTGCTCTCAAGGAAACTCAGTTTTCACACTCTATGCTTAGTGCCCTTTGAGTGCATTATCTAGGAATGAACCTGGTAGAGCATCCCACACAAACGAATGCTCCACATGCGGGTTTCACATGCCACCAACTCCACATTCACAGGAAACTTCAGCGCCACAGCCGTTTTCAGATAGCCCTCAATGCAAAGGCTCTAGACGCAAATATTGGTGTGAGAGCTAATTCAATCAAGGAAACACTGCATGTTGCTGAAGGGCATATTGAAGAAGGATCAGCCGAGTGGTTCTTGTGGCAGAACAACTCCATTCGGCTCACTAACTTCGCACACCATCAGGCTTCCAAGCAGCTCTCAAGGAAACTCAGTTTTCACACTCTATGCTTAGTGCCCTTTGAGTGCATTATCTAGGAATGAACCTGGTAGAGCATCCCACACAAACGAATGCTCCACATGCGGGTTTCACATGCCACCAACTCCACATTCACAGGCAACTTCAGCGCCACAGCCGTTTTCAGATAGCCCTCAATGCAAAGGCTCTAGACGTAAATAGTGGTGTGAGAGCTAATTCAATCAAGGAAACACTGCATGTTGGTGAAGGGCATATTGAAGAAGGATCAGCCGAGTGGTTCTTGTGGGAGAACAACTCCATTTGGCTCACTAACTTCACACACCATCAGGCTTCCAAGCAGCTCTCAAGGAAACTCAGTTTTCACACTCTATGCTTAGTGCCCTTTGAGTGCCTAGGACTGAAATGAAGCTTGGTGAGCATCCCACACAAACGAATGCTCCACATGCGGGTTTCACATGCCACCAACTCCACATTCACAGGCAACTTCAGCGCCACAGCCGTTTTCAGATAGCCCTCAATGCAAAGGCTCTAGACGCAAATATTGGTGTGAGAGCTAATTCAATCAAGGAAACACTGCATGTTGCTGAAGGGCATATTGAAGAAGGATCAGCCGAGTGGTTCTTGTGGGAGAACAACTCCATTTGGCTCACTAACTTCACACACCATCAGGCTTCCAAGCAGCTCTTAACGAAACTCAGTTTTCACACTCTATGCTTAGTGCCCTTTGAGTGCATTATCTAGGAATGAACCTGGTAGAGCATCCCACACAAACGAATGCTCCACATGCGGGTTTCTCATGCCACCAACTCCACATTCACAGGCAACTTCAGCGCCACAGCCGTTTTCAGATAGCCCTCAATGCAAAGGCTCTAGACGCAAATATTGGTGTGAGAGCTAATTCAATCAAGGAAACACTGCATCTTGCTGAAGGGCATATTGAAGAAGGATCAGCCGAGTGGTTCTTGTGGGAGAACAACTCCATTTGGCTCACTAACTTCACACACCATCAGGCTTCCAAGCAGCTCTCAAGGAAACTCAGTTTTCACACTCTATGCTTAGTGCCCTTTGAGTGCATTATCTAGGAATGAATCTAGTAGAGCATCCCACACAAACGAGTGCTCCACATGCGGGTTTCACATGCCACCAACTCCACATTCACAGGCAACTTCAGCGCCACAGCCGTTTTCAGATAGCCCTCAATGCAAAGGCTCTAGACGCAAATATTGGTGTGAGAGCTAATTCAATCAAGGAAACACTGCATGTTGGTGAAGGGCATATTGAAGAAGGATCAGCCGAGAGGTTCTTGTGGGAGAACAACTCCATTTGGCTCACTAACTTCACACACCATCAGGCTTCCAAGCAGGTCTCAAGGAAACTCAGTTTTCACACTCTATGCTTAGTGCCCTTTGAGTGCATTATCTAGGAATGAACCTGGTAGAGCATCCCACACAAACGAATGCTCCACATGCGGGTTTCACATGCCACCAACTCCACATTCACAGGCAACTTCAGCGCCACAGCTTTTTCAGATAGCCCTCAATGCAAAGGATCTAGACGCAAATATTGGTGTGAGAGCTAATTCAATCAAGGAAACACTGCAGGTTGGTGAAGGGCATATTGAAGAAGGATCAGCCAAGTGGTTCTTGTGGGAGAACAACTCCATTTGGCTCACTAACTTCACACACCATCAGGCTTCCAAGCAGCTCTCAAGGAAACTCAGTTTTCACACTCTATGCTTAGTGCACTTTAGTGCATTATCTAGGAATGAACCTGGTAGAGCATCCCACACAAACCAATGCTCCACATGCGGGTTTCACATGCCACCAACTCCACATTCACAGGCAACTTCAGCGCCACAGCCGTTTTCAGATAGCCCTCAATGCAAAGGCTCTAGACGCAAATATTGGTGTGAGAGCTAATTCAATCAAGGAAACACTGCATGTTGGTGAAGGGCATATTGAAGAAGGATCAGCCAAGTGGTTCTTGTGGGAGAACAACTCCATTTGGCTCACTAACTTCACACACCATCAGGCTTCCAAGCAGCTCTCAAGGAAACTCAGTTTTCACACTCTATGCTTAGTGCCCTTTGAGTGCATTATCTAGGAATGAATCTAGTAGAGCATCCCACACAAATGAATGCTCCACATGCGGGTTTCACATGCCACCAACTCCACATTCACAGGCAACTTCAGCGCCACAGCCGTTTTCAGATAGCCCTCAATGCAAAGGCTCTAGACGCAAATATTGGTGTGAGAGCTAATTCAATCAAGGAAACAGCGCATGTTGGTGAAGGGCATATTGAAGAAGGATCAGCCGAGTGGTTCTTGTGGGAGAACAACTCCATTTGGCTCACTAACTTCACACACCATCAGGCTTCCAAGCAGCTCTCAAGGAAACTCAGTTTTCACACTCTATGCTTAGTGCCCTTTGAGTGCCTAGGACTGAAATGAAACTTGGTGAGCATCCCACACAAACGAATGCTCCACATGCGGGTTTCACATGCCACCAACTCCACATTCACAGGCAACTTCAGTGCCACAGCCATTTTCAGATAGCCCTCAATGCAAAGGCTCTAGACGCAAATATTGGTGTGAGAGCTAATTCAATCAAAGAAACACTGCATGTTGGTGAAGGGCATATTGAAGAAGGATCAGCCGAGTGGTTCTTGTGGGAGAACAACTCCATTTGGCTCACTAACTTCACACACCATCAGGCTTCCAAGCAGCTCTCAAGGAAACTCAGTTTTCACACTCTATGCTTAGTGCCCTTTGAGTGCATTATCTAGGAATGAACCTGGTAGAGCATCCCACACAAACGAATGCTCCACATGCGGGTTTCACATGCCACCAACTCCACATTCACAGGCAACTTCAGCGCCACAGCCGTTTTCAGATAGCCCTCAATGCAAAGGCTCTAGACGCAAATATTGGTGTGAGAGCTAATTCAATCAAGGAAACACTGCATGTTGGTGAAGGGCATATTGAAGAAGGATCAGCCAAGTGGTTCTTGTGGGAGAACAACTCCATTTGGCTCACTAACTTCACACACCATCAGGCTTCCAAGCAGCTCTCAAGGAAACTCAGTTTTCACACTCTATGCTTAGTGCCCGTTGAGTGCCTAGGACTGAAATGAAACTTGGTGAGCATCCCACACAAACGAATGCTCCACATGCGGGTTTCACATGCCACCAACTCCACATTCACAGGCAACTTCAGTGCCACAGCCATTTTCAGATAGCCCTCAATGCAAAGGCTCTAGACGCAAATATTGGTGTGAGAGCTAATTCAATCAAGGAAACACTGCATGTTGGTGAAGGGCATATTGAAGAAGGATCAGCCGAGTGGTTCTTGTGGGAGAACAACTCCATTTGGCTCACTAACTTCACACACCATCAGGCTTCCAAGCAGCTCTCAAGGAAACTCAGTTTTCACACTCTATGCTTAGTGCCCTTTCACTGCATTATCTAGGAATGAACCAGGTAGAGCATCCCACACAAACGAATGCTCCACATGCGGGTTTCACATGCCACCAACTCCACATTCACAGGCAACTTCAGCGCCACAGCCGTTTTCAGATAGCCCTCAATGCAAAGGCTCTAGACGCAAATATTGGTGTGAGAGCTAATTCAATCAAGGAAACACTGCATGTTGGTGAAGGGCATATTGAAGAAGGATCAGCCGAGTGGTTCTTGTGGGAGAACAACTCCATTTGGCTCACTAACTTCACACACCATCAGGCTTCCAAGCAGCTCTCAAGGAAACTCAGTTTTCACACTCTATGCTTAGTGCCCTTTGAGTGCATTATCTAGGAATGAACCTGGTAGAGCATCCCACACAAACGAATGCTCCACATGCGGGTTTCACATGCCACCAACTCCACATTCACAGGAAACTTCAGTGCCACAGCCGTTTTCAGATAGCCCTCAATGCAAAGGCTCTAGACGCAAATATTGGTGTGAGAGCTAATTCAATCAAGGAAACACTGCATGTTGGTGAAGGGCATATTGAAGAAGGATCAGCCAAGTGGTTCTTGTGGGAGAACAACTCCATTCGGCTCACTAACTTCGCACACCATCAGGCTTCCAAGCAGCTCTCAAGGAAACTCAGTTTTCACACTCTATGCTTAGTGCCCTTTGAGTGCATTATCTAGGAATGAATCTAGTAGAGCATCCCACACAAACGAATGCTCCACATGCGGGTTTCACATGCCACCAACTCCACATTCACAGGCAACTTCAGCGCCACAGCCGTTTTCAGATAGCCCTCAATGCAAAGGCTCTAGACGCAAATATTGGTGTGAGAGCTAATTCAATCAAGGAACCACTGCATGTTGGTGAAGGGCATATTGAAGAAGGATCAGCCGAGTGTTTCTTGTGGGAGAACAACTCCATTTGGCTCACTAACTTCACACACCATCAGGCTTCCAAGCAGCTCTCAAGGAAACTCAGTTTTCACACTCTAGGCTTAGTGCCCTTTGAGTGCATTATCTAGGAATGAACCTGGTAGAGCATCCCACACAAACGAATGCTCCACATGCGGGTTTCACATGCCACCAACTCCACATTCACAGGCAACTTCAGCGCCACAGCCGTTTTCAGATAGCCCTCAATGCAAAGGCTCCAGACGCAAATATTGGTGTGAGAGCTAATTCAATCAAGGAAACACTGCATGTTGGTGAAGGGCATATTGAAGAAGGATCAGCGAAGTGGTTCTTGTGGGAGAACAACTCCATTTGGCTCACTAACTTCACACACCATCAGGCTTCCAAGCAGCTCTCAAGGAAACTCAGTTTTCACACTCTATGCTTAGTGCCCTTTGAGTGCATTATCTAGGAATGAATCTAGTAGAGCATCCCACACAAACGAATGCTCCACATGCGGGTTTCACATGCCACCAACTCCACATTCACAGGCAACTTCAGCGCCACAGTCGTTTTCAGATAGCCCTCAATGCAAAGGCTCTAGACGCAAATATTGGTGTGAGAGCTAATTCAATCAAGGAAACACTGCATGTTGGTGAAGGGCATATTGAAGAAGGATCAGCCGAGTGTTTCTTGTGAAAGAACAACACCCTTTGGCACACTAACTTCACACACCATCAGGCTTCCAAGCAGCTCTCAAGGAAACTCAGTTTTCACACTCTATGCTTAGTGCCCTTTGAGTGCCTAGGACTGAAATGAAGCTTGGTGAGCATCCCACACAAACGAATGCTCCACATGCGGGTTTCACATGCCACCAACTCCACATTCACAGGCAACTTCAGCGCCACAGCCGTTGTCAGATAGCCCTCAATGCAAAGGCTCTAGACGCAAATATTGGTGTGAGAGCTAATTCAATCAAGGAAACACTGCATGTTGGTGAAGGGCATATTGAAGAGGGATCAGCCGAGTGGTTCTTGTGAAAGAACAACTCCATTTGGCTCACTAACTTCACACACCATCAGGCTTCCAAGCAACTCTCAAGGAAACTCAGTTTTCACACTCTAGGCTTAGTGCCCTTTCACTGCTTTATCTAGGAATGAACCTGGTAGAACATCCCACACAAACGAATGCTCCACATGCGGGTTTCACATGCCACCAACTCCACATTCACAGGCAACTTCAGCGCCACAGCCGTTTTCAGATAGCCCTCAATGCAAAGGCTCTAGACGCAAATATTGGTGTGAGAGCTAATTCAATCAAGGAAACACTGCATGTTGGTGAAGGGCATATTGAAGAAGCAGCAGCCGAGTGGTTCTTGTGGGAGAACAACTCCATTTGGCTCACTAACTTCACACATCATCAGGCTTCCAAGCAGCTCTCAAGGAAACTCAGTTTTCACACTCTATGCTTAGTGCCCTTTGAGTGCATTATCTAGGAATGAACCTGGTAGAGCATCCCACACAAACGAATGCTCCACATGCGGGTTTCACATGCCACCAACTCCACATTCACAGGAAACTTCAGCGCCACAGCCGTTTTCAGATAGCCCTCAATGCAAAGGCTCCAGACGCAAATATTGGTGTGAGAGCTAATTCAATCAAGGAAACACTGCATGTTGGTGAAGGGCATATTGAAGAAGGATCAGCGAAGTGGTTCTTGTGGGAGAACAACTCCATTTGGCTCACTAACTTCACACACCATCAGGCTTCCAAGCAGCTCTCAAGGAAACTCAGTTTTCACACTCTATGCTTAGTGCCCTTTGAGTGCATTATCTAGGAATGAATCTAGTAGAGCATCCCACACAAACGAATGCTCCACATGCGGGTTTCACATGCCACCAACTCCACATTCACAGGCAACTTCAGCGCCACAGTCGTTTTCAGATAGCCCTCAATGCAAAGGCTCTAGACGCAAATATTGGTGTGAGAGCTAATTCAATCAAGGAAACACTGCATGTTGGTGAAGGGCATATTGAAGAAGGATCAGCCGAGTGTTTCTTGTGAAAGAACAACACCCTTTGGCACACTAACTTCACACACCATCAGGCTTCCAAGCAGCTCTCAAGGAAACTCAGTTTTCACACTCTATGCTTAGTGCCCTTTGAGTGCGTAGGACTGAAATGAAGCTTGGTGAGCATCCCACACAAACGAATGCTCCACATGCGGGTTTCACATGCCACCAACTCCACATTCACAGGCAACTTCAGCGCCACAGCTGTTTTCAGATAGCCCTCAATGCAAAGGCTCTAGACGCAAATATTGGTGTGAGAGCTAATTCAATCAAGGAAACACTGCATCTTGCTGAAGGGCATATTGAAGAAGGATCAGCCGAGTGGTTCTTGTGGGAGAACAACTCCATTCGGCTCACTAACTTCGCACACCATCAGGCTTCCAAGCAGCTCTCAAGGAAACTCAGTTTTCACACTCTATGCTTAGTGCCCTTTGTGTGCATTATCTAGGAATGAACCTGGTAGAGCATCCCACACAAACGAATGCTCCACATGCGGGTTTCACATGCCACCAACTCCACATTCACAGGCAACTTCAGCGCCACAGCCGTTTTCAGATAGCCCTCAATGCAAAGGCTCTAGACGCAAATATTGGTGTGAGAGCTAATTCAATCAAGGAAACACTGCATGTTGCTGAAGGGCATATTGAAGAAGGATCAGCCGAGTGGTTCTTGTGGGAGAACAACTCCATTCGGCTCATTAACTTCGCACACCATCAGGCTTCCAAGCAGCTCTCAAGGAAACTCAGTTTTCACACTCTATGCTTAGTGCCCTTTGAGTGCATTATCTAGGAATGAACCTGGTAGAGCATCCCACACAAACGAATGCTCCACATGCGGGTTTCACATGCCACCAACTCCACATTCACAGGCAACTTCAGCGCCACAGCCGTTTTCAGATAGCCCTCAATGCAAAGGCTCTAGACGCAAATATTGGTGTGAGAGCTAATTCAATCAAGGAAACACTGCATGTTGGTGAAGGGCATATTGAAGAAGGATCAGCCGAGTGGTTCTTGTGGGAGAACAACTCCATTTGGCTCACTAACTTCGCACACCATCAGGCTTCCAAGCAGCTCTCAAGGAAACTCAGTTTTCACACTCTATGCTTAGTGCCCTTTGAGTGCATTATCTAGGAATGAACCTGGTAGAGCATCCCACACAAACGAATGCTCCACATGCGGGTTTCACATGCCACCAACTCCACATTCACAGGCAACTTCAGCGCCACAGCCGTTTTCAGATAGCCCTCAATGCAAAGGCTCTAGACGCAAATATTGGTGTGAGAGCTAATTCAATCAAGGGAAACACTGCATGTTGGTGAAGGGCATATTGAAGAAGGATCAGCGAAGTGGTTCTTGTGGGAGAACAACTCCATTTGGCTCACTAACTTCACACACCATCAGGCTTCCAAGCAGCTCTCAAGGAAACTCAGTTTTCACACTCTATGCTTAGTGCCCTTTGAGTGCATTATCTAGGAATGAATCTAGTAGAGCATCCCACACAAACAAATGCTCCACATGCGGGTTTCACATGCCACCAACTCCACATTCACAGGCAACTTCAGCGCCACAGCCGTTTTCAGATAGCCCTCAATGCAAAGGCTCTAGACGCAAATATTGGTGTGAGAGCTAATTCAATCAAGGAAACACTGCATGTTGGTGAAGGGCATATTGAAGAAAGATCAGCCGAGTGTTTCTTGTGAAAGAACAACACCCTTTAGCACACTAACTTCACACACCATCAGGCTTCCAAGCAGCTCTCAAGGAAACTCAGTTTTCACACTCTATGCTTAGTGCCCTTTGAGTGCCTAGGACTGAAATAAAGCTTGGTGAGCATCCCACACAAACGAATGCTCCACATGCGGGTTTCACATGCCACCAACTCCACATTCACAGGCAACTTCAGCGCCACAGCCGTTTTCAGATAGCCCTCAATGCAAAGGCTCTAGACGCAAATATTGGTGTGAGAGCTAATTCAATCAAGGAAACACTGCATGTTGGTGAAGGGCATATTGAAGAAGGATCAGCCGAGTGGTTCTTGTGGGAGAACAACTCCATTTGGCTCACTAACTTCACACACCATCAGGCTTCCAAGCAGCTCTCAAGGAAACTCAGTTTTCACACTCTATGCTTAGTGCCCTTTGAGTGCATTATCTAGGAATGAACCTGGTAGAGCATCCCACACAAACGAATGCTCCACATGCGGGTTTCACATGCCACCAACTCCACATTCACAGGCAACTTCAGCGCCACAGCCGTTTTCAGATAGCCCTCAATGCAAAGGCTCCAGACGCAAATATTGGTGTGAGAGCTAATTCAATCAAGGAAACACTGCATGTTGGTGAAGGGCATATTGAAGAAGGATTAGCGAAGTGGTTCTTGTGGGAGAACAACTCCATTTGGCTCACTAACTTCACACACCATCAGGCTTCCAAGCAGCTCTCAAGGAAACTCAGTTTTCACACTCTATGCTTAGTGCCCTTTGAGTGCATTATCTAGGAATGAATCTAGTAGAGCATCCCACACAAACGAATGCTCCACATGCGGGTTTCACATGCCACCAACTCCACATTCACAGGCAACTTCAGCGCCACAGTCGTTTTCAGATAGCCCTCAATGCAAAGGCTCTAGACGCAAATATTGGTGTGAGAGCTAATTCAATCAAGGAAACACTGCATGTTGGTGAAGGGCATATTGAAGAAGGATCAGCCGAGTGGTTCTTGTGGGAGAACAACTCCATTCGGCTCACTAACTTCGCACACCATCAGGCTTCCAAGCAGCTCTCAAGGAAACTCAGTTTTCACACTCTATGCTTAGTGCCCTTTGAGTGCATTATCTAGGAATGAACCTGGTAGAGCATCCCACACAAACGAATGCTCCACATGCGGGTTTCACATGCCACCAACTCCACATTCACAGGCAACTTCAGCGCCACAGCCGTTTTCAGATAGCCCTCAATGCAAAGGCTCTAGACGCAAATATTGGTGTGAGAGCTAATTCAATCAAGGAAACACTGCATGTTGGTGAAGGGCATATTGAAGAAGGATCAGCCGAGTGGTTCTTGTGGGAGAACAACTCCATTTGGCTCACTAACTTCGCACACCATCAGGCTTCCAAGCAGCTCTCAAGGAAACTCAGTTTTCACACTCTATGCTTAGTGCCCTTTGAGTGCATTATCTAGGAATGAACCTGGTAGAGCATCCCACACAAACGAATGCTCCACATGCGGGTTTCACATGCCACCAACTCCACATTCACAGGCAACTTCAGCGCCACAGCCGTTTTCAGATAGCCCTCAATGCAAAGGCTCTAGACGCAAATATTGGTGTGAGAGCTAATTCAATCAAGGAAACACTGCATGTTGGTGAAGGGCATATTGAAGAAGGATCAGCGAAGTGGTTCTTGTGGGAGAACAACTCCATTTGGCTCACTAACTTCACACACCATCAGGCTTCCAAGCAGCTCTCAAGGAAACTCAGTTTTCACACTCTATGCTTAGTGCCCTTTGAGTGCATGATCTAGGAATGAATCTAGTAGAGCATCCCACACAAACGAATGCTCCACATGCGGGTTTCACATGCCACCAACTCCACATTCACAGGCAACTTCAGCGCCACAGCCGTTTTCAGATAGCCCTCAATGCAAAGGCTCTAGACGCAAATATTGGTGTGAGAGCTAATTCAATCAAGGAAACACTGCATGTTGGTGAAGGGCATATTGAAGAAGGATCAGCCGAGTGTTTGTTGTGAAAGAACAACACCCTTTAGCACACTAACTTCACACACCATCAGGCTTCCAAGCAGCTCTCAAGGAAACTCAGTTTTCACACTCTATGCTTAGTGCCCTTTGAGTGCCTAGGACTGAAATGAAGCTTGGTGAGCATCCCACACAAACGAATGCTCCACATGCGGGTTTCACATGCCACCAACTCCACATTCACAGGCAACTTCAGCGCCACAGCCGTTTTCAGATAGCCCTCAATGCAAAGGCTCTAGACGCAAATATTGGTGTGAGAGCTAATTCAATCAAGGAAACACTGCATGTTGGTGAAGGGCATATTGAAGAAGGATCAGCCGAGTGGTTCTTGTGGGAGAACAACTCCATTTGGCTCACTAACCTCACACACCATCAGGCTTCCAAGCAGCTCTCAAGGAAACTCAGTTTTCACACTCTATGCTTAGTGCCCTTTGAGTGCATTATCTAGGAATGAACCTGGTAGAGTATCCCACACAAACGAATGCTCCACATGCGGGTTTCACATGCCACCAACTCCACATTCACAGGCAACTTCAGCGCCACAGCCGTTTTCAGATAGCCCTCAATGCAAAGGCTCTAGACGCAAATATTGGTGTGAGAGCTAATTCAATCAAGGAAACACTGCATGTTGGTGAAGGGCATATTGAAGAAGGATCAGCCGAGTGGTTCTTGTGGGAGAACAACTCCATTTGGCTCACTAACTTCACACACCATCAGGCTTCCATGCAGCTCTCAAGGAAACTCAGTTTTCACACTCTAGGCTTAGTGCCCTTTGAGTGCCTAGGACTGAAATGAAGCTTGGTGAGTATCCCACACAAACGAATGCTCCACATGCGGGTTTCACATGCCACCAACTCCACATTCACAGGCAACTTCAGCGCCACAGCCGTTTTCAGATAGCCCTCAATGCAAAGGCTCTAGACGCAAATATTGGTGTGAGAGCTAATTCAATCAAGGAAACACTGCATGTTGGTGAAGGGCATATTGAAGAAGGATCAGCCGAGTGGTTCTTGTGGGAGAACAACTCCATTTGGCTCACTAAATTCACACACAATCAGGCTTCCAAGCAGCTCTCAAGGAAACTCAGTTTTCACACTCTATGCTTAGTGCCCTTTGAGTGCATTATCTAGGAAGGAATCTAGTAGAGCATCCCACACAAACGAAGGCTCCACATGCGGGTTTCGCATGCCACCAACTCCACATTCACAGGCAACTTCAGCGCCACAGCCGTTTTCAGATAGCCCTCAATGCAAAGGCTCTAGACGCAAATATTGGTGTGAGAGCTAATTCAATCAAGGAAACACTGCATGTTGGTGAAGGGCATATTGAAGAAGGATCAGCCAAGTGGTTCTTGTGGGAGAACAACTCCATTTGGCTCACTAACTTCACACACCATCAGGCTTCCAAGCAGCTCTCAAGGAAACTCAGTTTTCACACTCTATGCTTAGTGCCCTTTGAGTGCATTATCTAGGAGTAAACCTGGTAGAGCATCCCACACAAACGAATGCTCCACATGCGGGTTTCACATGCCACGAACTCCACATTCACAGGCAACTTCAGTGCCACAGCCATTTTCAGATAGCCCTCAATGCAAAGGCTCTAGACGCAAATATTGGTGTGAGAGCTAATTCAATCAAGGAAACACTGCATGTTGGTGAAGGGCATATTGAAGAAGGATCAGCCGAGTGGTTCTTGTGGGAGAACAACTCCATGTGGCTCACTAACTTCACACACCATCAGGCTTCCAAGCAGCTCTCAAGGAAACTCAGTTTTCACACTCTATGCTTAGTGCCCTTTGAGTGCATTATCTAGGAATGAACCTGGTAGAGCATCCCACACAAACGAATGCTCCACATGCGGGTTTCACATGCCACCAACTCCACATTCACAGGCAACTTCAGCGCCACAGCCGTTTTCAGATAGCCCTCAATGCAAAGGCTCTAGACGCAAATATTGGTGTGAGAGCTAATTCAATCAAGGAAACACTGCATGTTGGTGAAGGGCATATTGAAGAAGGATCAGCCGAGTGGTTCTTGTGGGAGAACAACTCCATTCGGCTCACTAACTTCGCACACCATCAGGCTTCCAAGCAGCTCTCAAGGAAACTCAGTTTTCACACTCTATGCTTAGTGCCCTTTGAGTGCCTAGGACTGAAATGAAGCTTGGTGAGCATCCCACACAAACGAATGCTCCACATGCGGGTTTCACATGCCACCAACTCCACATTCACAGGCAACTTCAGCGCCACATCCGTTTTCAGATAGCCCTCAATGCAAAGGCTCTAGACGCAAATATTGGTGTGAGAGCTAATTCAATCAAGGAAACACTGCATGTTGCTGAAGGGCATATTGAAGAAGGATCAGCTGAGTGGTTCTTGTGGGAGAACAACTCCATTCGGTTCACTAACTTCGCACACCATCAGGCTTCCAAGCAGCTCTCAAGGAAACTCAGTTTTCACACTCTATGCTTAGTGCCCTTTGAGTGCATTATCTAGGAATGAACCAGGTAGAGCATCCCACACAAACGAATGCTCCACATGCGGGTTTCACATGCCACCAACTCCACATTCACAGCCAACTTCAGCGCCACAGCCGTTTTTCAGATAGCCCTCAATGCAAAGGCTCTAGACGCAAATATTGGTGTGAGAGCTAATTCAATCAAGGAAACACTGCATGTTGGTGAAGGGCATATTGAAGAAGGATCAGCCGAGTGGTTCTTGTGGGAGAACAACTCCATTTGGCTCACTAACTTCACACACCATCAGGCTTCCATGCAGCTCTCAAGGAAACTCAGTTTTCACACTCTATGCTTAGTGCCCTTTGAGTGCCTAGGACTGAAATGAAGCTTGGTGAGCATCCCACACAAACGAATGCTCCACATGCGGGTTTCACATGCCACCAACTCCACATTCACAGGCAACTTCAGCGCCACAGCCGTTTTCAGATAGCCCTCAATGCAAAGGCTCTAGAAGCAAATAGTGGTGTGAGAGCTAATTCAATCAAGGAAACACTGCATGTTGGTGAAGGGCATATTGAAGAAGGATCAGCCGAGTGGTTCTTGTGGGAGAACAACTCCATTTGGCTCACTAAATTCACACACAATCAGGCTTCCAAGCAGCTCTCAAGGAAACTCAGTTTTCACACTCTATGCTTAGTGCCCTTTGAGTGCATTATCTAGGAAGGAATCTAGTAGAGCATCCCACACAAACGAAGGCTCCACATGCGGGTTTCGCATGCCACCAACTCCACATTCACAGGCAACTTCAGCGCCACAGCCGTTTTCAGATAGCCCTCAATGCAAAGGCTCTAGACGCAAATATTGGTGTGAGAGCTAATTCAATCAAGGAAACACTGCATGTTGGTGAAGGGCATATTGAAGAAGGATCAGCCAAGTGGTTCTTGTGGGAGAACAACTCCATTTGGCTCACTAACTTCACACACCATCAGGCTTCCAAGCAGCTCTCAAGGAAACTCAGTTTTCACACTCTATGCTTAGTGCCCTTTGAGTGCATTATCTAGGAGTAAACCTGGTAGAGCATCCCACACAAACGAATGCTCCACATGCGGGTTTCACATGCCACGAACTCCACATTCACAGGCAACTTCAGTGCCACAGCCATTTTCAGATAGCCCTCAATGCAAAGGCTCTAGACGCAAATATTGGTGTGAGAGCTAATTCAATCAAGGAAACACTGCATGTTGGTGAAGGGCATATTGAAGAAGGATCAGCCGAGTGGTTCTTGTGGGAGAACAACTCCATGTGGCTCACTAACTTCACACACCATCAGGCTTCCAAGCAGCTCTCAAGGAAACTCAGTTTTCACACTCTATGCTTAGTGCCCTTTGAGTGCATTATCTAGGAATGAACCTGGTAGATCATCCCACACAAACGAATGCTCCACATGCGGGTTTCACATGCCACCAACTCCACATTCACAGGCAACTTCAGCGCCACAGCCGTTTTCAGATAGCCCTCAATGCAAAGGCTCTAGACGCAAATATTGGTGTGAGAGCTAATTCAATCAAGGAAACACTGCATGTTGGTGAAGGGCATATTGAAGAAGGATCAGCCGAGTGGTTCTTGTGGGAGAACAACTCCATTCGGCTCACTAACTTCGCACACCATCAGGCTTCCAAGCAGCTCTCAAGGAAACTCAGTTTTCACACTCTATGCTTAGTGCCCTTTGAGTGCCTAGGACTGAAATGAAGCTTGGTGAGCATCCCACACAAACGAATGCTCCACATGCGGGTTTCACATGCCACCAACTCCACATTCACAGGCAACTTCAGCGCCACATCCGTTTTCAGATAGCCCTCAATGCAAAGGCTCTAGACGCAAATATTGGTGTGAGAGCTAATTCAATCAAGGAAACACTGCATGTTGCTGAAGGGCATATTGAAGAAGGATCAGCTGAGTGGTTCTTGTGGGAGAACAACTCCATTCGGTTCACTAACTTCGCACACCATCAGGCTTCCAAGCAGCTCTCAAGGAAACTCAGTTTTCACACTCTATGCTTAGTGCCCTTTGAGTGCATTATCTAGGAATGAACCAGGTAGAGCATCCCACACAAACGAATGCTCCACATGCGGGTTTCACATGCCACCAACTCCACATTCACAGCCAACTTCAGCGCCACAGCCGTTTTTCAGATAGCCCTCAATGCAAAGGCTCTAGACGCAAATATTGGTGTGAGAGCTAATTCAATCAAGGAAACACTGCATGTTGGTGAAGGGCATATTGAAGAAGGATCAGCCGAGTGGTTCTTGTGGGAGAACAACTCCATTTGGCTCACTAACTTCACACACCATCAGGCTTCCATGCAGCTCTCAAGGAAACTCAGTTTTCACACTCTATGCTTAGTGCCCTTTGAGTGCCTAGGACTGAAATGAAGCTTGGTGAGCATCCCACACAAACGAATGCTCCACATGCGGGTTTCACATGCCACCAACTCCACATTCACAGGCAACTTCAGCGCCACAGCCGTTTTCAGATAGCCCTCAATGCAAAGGCTCTAGAAGCAAATAGTGGTGTGAGAGCTAATTCAATCAAGGAAACACTGCATGTTGGTGAAGGGCATATTGAAGAAGGATCAGCCGAGTGGTTCTTGTGGGAGAACAACTCCATTTGGCTCACTAACTTCACACACCATCAGGCTTCCAAGCAGCTCTCAAGGAAACTCAGTTTTCACACTCTATGCTTAGTGCCCTTTGAGTGCCTAGGACTGAAATGAAGCTTGGTGAGCATCCCACACAAACGAATGCTCCACATGCGGGTTTCACATGCCACCAACTCCACATTCACAGGCAACTTCAGCGCCACAGCCGTTTTCAGATAGCCCTCAATGCAAAGGCTCTAGACGCAAATATTGGTGTGAGAGCTAATTCAATCAAGGAAACACTGCATGTTGCTGAAGGGCATATTGAAGAAGGATCAGCCGAGTGGTTCTTGTGGGAGAACAACTCCATTTGGCTCACTAACTTCACACACCATCAGGCTTCCAAGCAGCTCTCAAGGAAACTCAGTTTTCACACTCTATGCTTAGTGCCCTTTCACTTCATTATCTAGGAATGAACCTGGTAGAGCATCCCACACAAACGAATGCTCCACATGCGGGTTTCACATGCCACCAACTCCACATTCACAGGCAACTTCAGCGCCACAGCTGTTTTCAGATAGCCCTCAATGAAAAGGCTCTAGACGCAAATATTGGTGTGAGAGCTAATTCAATCAAGGAAACACTGCATGTTGGTGAAGGGCATATTGAAGAAGGATCAGCCAAGTGATTCTTGTGGGAGAACAACTCCATTTGGCTCACTAACTTCACACACCATCAGGCTTCCAAGCAGCTCTCAAGGAAACTCAGTTTTCACACTCTATGCTTAGTGCCCTTTGAGTGCATTATCTAGGAATGAACCTGGTAGAGCATCCCACACAAACGAATGCTCCACATGCGGGTTTCACATGCCACCAACTCCACATTCACAGGCAACTTCAGCGCCACAGCCGTTTTCAGATAGCCCTCAATGCAAAGGCTCCAGACGCAAATATTGGTGTGAGAGCTAATTCAATCAAGGAAACACTGCATGTTGGTGAAGGGCATATTGAAGAAGGATCAGCGAAGTGGTTCTTGTGGGAGAACAACTCCATTTGGCTCACTAACTTCACACACCATCAGGCTTCCAAGCAGCTCTCAAGGAAACTCAGTTTTCACACTCTATGCTTAGTGCCCTTTGAGTGCATTATCTAGGAATGAATCTAGTAGAGCATCCCACACAAACGAATGCTCCACATGCGGGTTTCACATGCCACCAACTCCACATTCACAGGCAACTTCAGCGCCACAGCCGTTTTCAGATAGCCCTCAATGCAAAGGCTCTAGACGCAAATATTGGTGTGAGAGCTAATTCAATCAAGGAAACACTGCATGTTGGTGAAGGGCATATTGAAGAAGGATCAGCCGAGTGTTTCTTGTGAAAGAACAACACCCTTTAGCACACTAACTTCACACACCATCAGGCTTCCAAGCAGCTCTCAAGGAAACTCAGTTTTCACACTCTATGCTTAGTGCCCTTTGAGTGCCTAGGACTGAAATGAAGCTTGGTGAGCATCCCACACAAACGAATGCTCCACATGCGGGTTTCACATGCCACCAACTCCACATTCACAGGCAACTTCAGTGCCACAGCCATTTTCAGATAGCCCTCAATGCAAAGGCTCTAGACGCAAATATTGGTGTGAGAGCTAATTCAATCAAGGAAACACTGCATGTTGGTGAAGGGCATATTGAAGAAGGATCAGCCGAGTGGTTCTTGTGGGAGAACAACTCCATTTGGCTCACTAACTTCACACACCATCAGGCTTCCAAGCAGCTCTCAAGGAAACTCAGTTTTCACACTCTATGCTTAGTGCCCTTTGAGTGCATTATCTAGGAATGAATCTAGTAGAGCATCCCACACAAACGAGTGCTCCACATGCGGGTTTCACATGCCACCAACTCCACATTCACAGGCAACTTCAGCGCCACAGCCGTTTTCAGATAGCCCTCAATGCAAAGGCTCTAGACGCAAATATTGGTGTGAGAGCTAATTCAATCAAGGAAACACTGCATGTTGGTGAAGGGCATATTGAAGAAGGATCAGCCGAGTGGTTCTTGTGGGAGAACAACTCCATTTGGCTCACTAGCTTCACACACCATCAGGCTTCCAAGCAGCTCTCAAGGAAACTCAGTTTTCACACTCTATGCTTAGTGCCCTTTGAGTGCATTACCTAGGAATGAACCTGGTAGAGCATCCCACACAAACCAATGCTCCACATGCGGGCTTCACATGCCACCAACTCCACATTCACAGGCAACTTCAGCACCACAGCCGTTTTCAGATAGCCCTCAATGCAAAGGCTCTAGACGCAAATATTGGTGTGAGACCTAATTCAATCAAGGAAACACTGCATGTTGGTGAAGGGCATATTGAAGAAGGATCAGCCGAGTGGTTCTTGTGGGAGAACAACTCCATTTGGCTCACTAACTTCACACACCATCAGGCTTCCAAGCAGCTTTCAAGAAAGCTCAGTTTTCACACTCTATGCTTAGTGCCCTTTGAGTGCATTATCTCGGAATGAACCTGGTAGAGCATCCCACACAAACGAATGCTCCACATGCGGGTTTCACATGCCACCAACTCCACATTCACAGGCAACTTCAGCGCCACAGCCGTTTTCAGATAGCCCTCAATGCAAAGGCTCTAGACGCAAATATTGGTGTGAGAGCTAATTCAATCAAGGAAACACTGCATGTTGGAGAAGGGCATATTGAAGAAGGATCAGCCGAGTGGTTCTTGTGGGAGAACAACTCCATTTGGCTCACTAACTTCACACACCATCAGGCTTCCAAGCAGCTCTCAAGGAAACTCAGTTTTCACACTCTATGCTTAGTGCCCTTTGAGTGCATTATCTCGGAATGAACCTGGTAGAGCATCCCACACAAACGAATGCTCCACATGCGGGTTTCACATGCCACCAACTCCACATTCACAGGCAACTTCAGCGCCACAGCCATTTTCAGATAGCCCTCAATGCAAAGGCTCTAGATGCAAATATTGGTGTGAGAGCTAATTCAATCAAGGAAACACTGCATGTTGCTGAAGGGCATATTGAAGAAGGATCAGCCGAGTGGTTCTTGTGGGAGAACAACTCCATTTGGCTCACTAACTTCACACACCATCAGGCTTCCAAGCAGCTCTCAAGGAAACTCAGTTTTCACACTCTATGCTTAGTGCCTTTTGAGTGCATTATCTAGGAATGAATCTAGTAGAGCATCCCACACAAACGAGTGCTCCACATGCGGGTTTCACATGCCACCAACTCCACATTCACAGGCAACTTCAGCGCCGCAGCGTTTTCAGATAGCCCTCAATGCAAAGGCTCTAGACGCAAATATTGGTGTGAGACCTAATTCAATCAAGGAAACACTGCATGTTGGTGAAGGGCATATTGAAGAAGGATCAGCCGAGTGGTTCTTGTGGGAGAACAACTCCATTTGGCTCACTAGCTTCACACACCATCAGGCTTCCAAGCAGCTCTTAACGAAACTCAGTTTTCACACTCTATGCTTAGTGCCCTTTCACTGCATTATCTAGGAATGAACCTGGTAGAGCATCCCACACAAACCAATGCTCCACATGCGTGCTTCAAATGCCACCAACTCCACATTCACAGGCAACTTCCGCGCCACAGCCGTTTTCAGATAGCCCTCAATGCAAAGGCTCTAGACGCAAATATTGGTGTGAGAGCTAATTCAATCAAGGAAACACTGCAGGTTGGTGAAGGGCATATTGAAGAAGGATCAGCCGAGTGGTTCTTGTGGGAGAACAACTCCATTTGGCTCACTAACTTCACACACCATCAGGCTTCCAAGCAGCTCTCAAGGAAACTCAGTTTTCACACTCTATCCTTAGTGCCCTTTGAGTGCATTATCTAGGAATGAATCTAGTAGAGCATCCCACACAAACGAATGCTCCACATGCGGGTTTCACATGCCACCAACTCCACATTCACAGGCAACTTCAGCGCCACAGCCGTTTTCACATAGCCCTCAATGCAAAGGCTCTAGACGCAAATATTGGTGTGAGAGCTAATGCAATCAAGGAAACACTGCATGTTGGTGAAGGGCATATTGAAGAAGGATCAGCCGAGTGGTTCTTGTGGGAGAACAACTCCATTTGGCTCACTAACTTCACACACCATCAGGCTTCCAAGCAGCTCTCAAGGAAACTCAGTTTTCACACTCTATGCTTAGTGCCCTTTGAGTGCATTACCTAGGAATGAACCTGGTAGAGCAGCCCACACAAACGAATGCTCCACATGCGGGCTTCACATCCCACCAACTCCACATTCACAGGCAACTTCAGCGCCACAGCCGTTTTCAGATAGCCCTCAATGCAAAGGCTCTAGACGCAAATATTGGTGTGAGAGCTAATTCAATCAAGGAGAAACACTGCATGTTGGAGAAGGGCATATTGAAGAAGGATCAGCCGAGTGGTTCTTGTGGGAGAACAACTCCATTTGGCTCACTAACTTCACACACCATCAGGCTTCCAAGCAGCTCTCAAGGAAACTCAGTTTTCACACTCTATGCTTAGTGCCCTTTGAGTGCATTATCTCGGAATGAACCTGGTAGAGGCATCCCACACAAACGAATGCTCCACATGCGGGTTTCACATGCCACCAACTCCACATTCACAGGCAACTTCAGCGCCACAGCCATTTCAGATAGCCCTCAATGCAAAGGCTCTAGATGCAAATATTGGTGTGAGAGCTAATTCAATCAAGGAAACACTGCATGTTGGTGAAGGGCATATTGAAGAAGGATCAGCCGAGTGGTTCTTGTGGGAGAACAACTCCATTTGGCTCACTAACTTCACACACCATCAGGCTTCCAAGCAGCTCTCAAGGAAACTCAGTTTTCACACTCTATGCTTAGTGCCTTTTGAGTGCATTATCTAGGAATGAATCTAGTAGAGCATCCCACACAAACGAATGCTCCACATGCGGGTTTCACATGCCACCAACTCCACATTCACAGGCAACTTCAACGCCACAGCCGTTTTCAGATAGCCCTCAATGCAAAGGCTCTAGACGCAAATATTGGTGTGAGAGCTAATTCAATCAAGGAACCACTGCATGTTGGTGAAGGGCATATTGAAGAAGGATCAGCCGAGTGGTTCTGTGGGAGAACAACTCCATTTGGCTCACTAGCTTCACACACCATCAGGCTTCCAAGCAGCTCTCAAGGAAACTCAGTTTTCACACTCTATGCTTAGTGCCCTTTGAGTGCCTAGGACTGAAATGAAGCTTGGTGAGCATCCCACACAGACGAATGCTCCACATGCGGGTTTCACATGCCACCAACTCCACATTCACAGGCAACTTCAGCGCCACAGCCGTTTTCAGATAGCCCTCAATGCAAAGCTCTAGACGCAAATATTGGTGTGAGACCTAATTCAATCAAGGAAACACTGCATGTTGGTGAAGGGCATATTGAAGAAGGATCAGCCGAGTGGTTCTTGTGGGAGAACAAGTCCCTTTGGCTCACTAACTTCACACACCATCAGGCTTCCAAGCAGCTCTCAAGGAAACTCAGTTTTCACACTCTATGCTTAGTGCCCTTTCAGTGCATTATCTAGGAATGAACCTGGTAGAGCATCCCACACAAACGAATGCTCCACATGCGGGTTTCACATGCCACCAACTCCACATTCACAGGCAACTTCAGCGCCACAGCCGTTTTCAGATAGCCCTCAATGCAAAGGCTCTAGACGCAAATATTGGTGTGAGAGCTAATTCAATCAAGGAAACACTGCATGTTGGTGAAGGGCATATTGAAGAAGGATCAGCCGAGTGGTTCTTGTGGGAGAACAACTCCATTTGGCTCACTAACTTCACACACCATCAGGCTTCCAAGCAGCTCTCAAGGAAACTCAGTTTTCACACTCTATGCTTAGTGCCCTTTGAGTGCCTAGGACTGAAATGAAGCTTGGTGAGCATCCCACACAAACGAATGCTCCACATGCGGGTTTCACATGCCACCAACTCCACATTCACAGGCAACTTCAGCGCCACAGCCATTTTCAGATAGCCCTCAATGCAAAGGCTCTAGACGCAAATATTGGTGTGAGAGCTAATTCAATCAAGGAAACACTGCATGTTGGTGAAGAGCATATTGAAAAAGGATCAGACGAGTGGTTCTTGTGGGAGAACAACTCCATTTGGCTCACTAACTTCACACACCATCAGGCTTCCAAGCAGCTCTCAAGGAAACTCAGTTTTCACACTCTATGCTTAGTGCCCTTTGAGTGCATTATCTAGGAATGAACCTGGTAGAGCATCCCACACAAACGAATGCTCCACATGCGGGTTTCACATGCCACCAACTCCACATTCACAGGCAACTTCAGCGCCACAGCCGTTTTCAGATAGCCCTCAATGCAAAGGCTCTAGACGCAAATATTGGTGTGAGACCTAATTCAATCAAGGCACCACTGCATGTTGCTGAAGGGCATATTGAAGAAGGATCAGCCGAGTGGTTCTTGTGGGAGAACAACTCCATTTGGCTCACTAACTTCACATACCATCAGGCTTCCAAGCAGCTCTCAAGGAAACTCAGTTTTCACACTCTATCCTTAGTGCCTTTTGAGTGCATTATCTAAGAATGAATCTAGTAGAGCATCCCACACGAACGAATGCTCCACATGCGGGTTTCACATGCCACCAACTCCACATTCACAGGCAACTTCAGCGCCACAGCCGTTTTCAGATAGCCCTCACTGCAAAGGCTCTAGACGCAAATATTGGTGTGAGAGCTAATTCAATCAAGGAAACACTGCATGTTGGTGAAGGGCATTTTGAAGAAGGATCAGCCGAGTGGTTCTTGTGGGAGAACAACTCCATTTGGCTCACTAACTTCACACACCATCAGGCTTCCAAGCAGCTCTCAAGGAAACTCAGGTTTCACACTCTATGCTTAGTGCCCTTTGAGTGCATTATCTCGGAATGAACCTGGTAGAGCATCCCACACAAACGAATGCTCCACATGCGGGTTTCACATGCCACCAACTCCACATTCACAGGCAACTTCAGCGCCACAGCCATTTTCAGATAGCCCTCAATGCAAAGGCTCTAGACGCAAATATTGGTGTGAGAGCTAATTCAATCAAGGAAACACTGCATGTTGGTGAAGGGCATATTGAAGAAGGATCAGCCGAGTGGTTCTTGTGGGAGAACAACTCCATTTGGCTCACTAACTTCACACACCATCAGGCTTCCAAGCAGCTCTCAAGGAAACTCAGTTTTCACACTCTATGCTTAGTGCCTTTTGAGTGCATTATCTAGGAATGAATCTAGTAGAGCATCCCACACAAACGAATGCTCCACATGCGGGTTTCACATGCCACCAACTCCACATTCACAGGCAACTTCAACGCCACAGCCGTTTTCAGATAGCCCTCAATGCAAAGGCTCTAGACGCAAATATTGGTGTGAGAGCTAATTCAATCAAGGAACACTGCATGTTGGTGAAGGGCATATTGAAGAAGGATCAGCCGAGTGGTTCTTGTGGGAGAACAACTCCATTTGGCTCACTAGCTTCACACACCATCAGGCTTCCAAGCAGCTCTCAAGAAACTCAGTTTTCACACTCTATGCTTAGTGCCCTTTGAGTGCCTAGGACTGAAATGAAGCTTGGTGAGCATCCCACACAGACGAATGCTCCACATGCGGGTTTCACATGCCACCAACTCCACATTCACAGGCAACTTCAGCGCCACAGCCGTTTTCAGATAGCCCTCAATGCAAAGGCTCTAGACGCAAATATTGGTGTGAGACCTAATTCAATCAAGGAAACACTGCATGTTGGTGAAGGGCATATTGAAGAAGGATCAGCCGAGTGGTTCTTGTGGGAGAACAAGTCCCTTTGGCTCACTAACTTCACACACCATCAGGCTTCCAAGCAGCTCTCAAGGAAACTCAGTTTTCACACTCTATGCTTAGTGCCCTTTCAGTGCATTATCTAGGAATGAACCTGGTAGAGCATCCCACACAAACGAATGCTCCACATGCGGGTTTCACATGCCACCAACTCCACATTCACAGGCAACTTCAGCGCCACAGCCGTTTTCAGATAGCCCTCAATGCAAAGGCTCTAGACGCAAATATTGGTGTGAGAGCTAATTCAATCAAGGAAACACTGCATGTTGGTGAAGGGCATATTGAAGAAGGATCAGCCGAGTGGTTCTTGTGGGAGAACAACTCCATTTGGCTCACTAACTTCACACACCATCAGGCTTCCAAGCAGCTCTCAAGGAAACTCAGTTTTCACACTCTATGCTTAGTGCCCTTTGAGTGCCTAGGACTGAAATGAAGCTTGGTGAGCATCCCACACAAACGAATGCTCCACATGCGGGTTTCACATGCCACCAACTCCACATTCACAGGCAACTTCAGCGCCACAGCCATTTTCAGATAGCCCTCAATGCAAAGGCTCTAGACGCAAATATTGGTGTGAGAGCTAATTCAATCAAGGCACCACTGCATGTTGCTGAAGGGCATATTGAAGAAGGATCAGCCAAGTGGTTCTTGTGGAGAACAAGTCCCTTTGGCTCACTAACTTCACACACCATCAGGCTTCCAAGCAGCTCTCAAGGAAACTCAGTTTTCACACTCTATGCTTAGTGCCCTTTGAGTGCATTAGCTAGGAATGAACCTGGTAGAGCATCCCACACAAACGAATGCTCCACATGCGGGTTTCACATGCCACCAACTCCACATTCACAGGCAACTTCAGCGCCACAGCCGTTTTCAGATAGCCCTCACTGCAAAGGCTCTAGACGCAAATATTGGTGTGAGAGCTAATTCAATCAAGGAAACACTGCATGTTGGTGAAGGGCATATTGAAGAAGGATCAGCCGAGTGGTTCTTGTGGGAGAACAACTCCATTTGGCTCACTAACTTCACACACCATCTGGCTTCCAAGCAGCTCTCAAGGAAACTCAGTTTTCACACTCTATGCTTAGTGCCCTTTGAGTACATTATCTAGGAAAGAACGTGGTAGAGCATCCCACACAAACCAATGCTCCACATGCGGGTTTCACATGCCACCAACTCCACATTCACAGGCAACTTCAGCGCCACAGCCGTTTTCAGATAGCCCTCAATGCAAAGGCTCTAGACGCAAATATTGGTGTGAGACCTAATTCAATCAAGGAACCACTGCATGTTGCTGAAGGGCATATTGAAGAAGGATCAGCCGAGTGGTTCTTGTGGGAGAACAACTCCATTTGGCTCACTAACTTCACATACCATCAGGCTTCCAAGCAGCTCTCAAGGAAACTCAGTTTTCACACTCTATGCTTAGTGCCTTTTGAGTGCATTATCTAGGAATGAATCTAGTAGAGCATCCCACACGAACGAATGCTACACATGCGGGTTTCACATGCCACCAACTCCACATTCACAGGCAACTTCAGTGCCACAGCCATTTTCAGATAGCCCTCAATGCAAAGGCTCTAGACGCAAATATTGGTGTGAGAGCTAATTCAATCAAGGAAACACTGCATGTTGGTGAAGGGCATATTGAAGAAGGATCAGCCGAGTGGTTCTTGTGGGAGAACAACTCCATTTGGCTCATTAACTTCACACACCATCAGGCTTCCAAGCAGCTCTCAAGGAAACTCAGTTTTCACACTCTATGCTTAGTGCCCTTTGAGTGCATAGGACTGAAATGAAGCTTGGTGAGCATCCCACACAAACGAATGCTCCACATGCGGGTTTCACATGCCACCAACTCCACATTCACAGGCAACTTCAGCGCCACAGCCGTTTTCAGATAGCCCTCAATGCAAAGGCTCTAGACGCAAATATTGGTGTGAGAGCTAATTCAATCAAGGAAACACTGCATGTTGGTGAAGGGCATATTGAAGAAGGATCAGCCGAGTGGTTCTTGTGGGAGAACAACTCCATTTGGCTCACTAACTTCACACACCATCAGGCTTCCAAGCATCTCTCAAGGAAACTCAGTTTTCACACTCTATGCTTAGTGCCCTTTCACTGCATTATCTAAGAATGAACCTGGTAGAGCATCCCACACAAACGAATGCTCCACATGCGGGTTTCACATGCCACCAACTCCACATTCACAGGCAACTTCAGCGCCACAGCCGTTTTCAGATAGCCCTCAATGCAAAGGCTCTAGACGCAAATATTGGTGTGAGAGCTAATTCAATCAAGGAAACACTGCATGTTGGTGAAGGGCATATTGAAGAAGGATCAGCCGAGTGGTTCTTGTGGGAGAACAACTCCATTTGGCTCACTAACTTCACACACCATCAGGCTTCCAAGCAGCTCTCAAGGAAACTCAGTTTTCACACTCTATGCTTAGTGCCCTTTGAGTGCATTATCTAGGAATGAACCTGGTAGAGCATCCCACACAACCAATGCTCCACATGCGGGTTTCACATGCCACCAACTCCACATTCACAGGCAACCTTCAGCGCCACAGCCGTTTTCAGATAGCCCTCAATGCAAAGGCTCTAGACGCAAATATTGGTGTGAGAGCTAATTCAATCAAGAAAACACTGCATGTTGGTGAAGGCATATTGAAGAAGAATCAGCCGAGTGGTTCTTGTGGGAGAACAACTCCATTTGGCTCACTAACTTCACACACCATCAGGCTTCCAAGCAGCTCTCAAGGAAACTCAGTTTTCACACTCTATGCTTAGTGCCCTTTGAGTGCATTATCTAGGAATGAACCTGGTAGAGCATCCCACACAAACGAATGCTCCACATGCGGGTTTCACATGCCACCAACTCCACATTCACAGGCAACTTCAGCGAATAGGCGTTTTTAGGTAGCCCTCAATGCAAAGGCTCTAGACGCAAATATTGGTGTGAGAGCTAATTCAATCAAGGAAACACTGCATGTTGGTGAAGGGCATATTGAAGAAGGATCAGCCAAGTGGTTCTTGTGGGAGAACAAGTCCTAAGCTCACTAACTTCACACACCATCAGGCTTCCAAGCAGCTCTCAAGGAAACTCAGTTTTCACACTCTATGCTTAGTGCCCTTTGAGTGCATTAGCTAGGAATGAACCTGGTAGAGCATCCCACACAAACCAATGCTCCACATGCGGGTTTCACATGCCACCAACTCCACATTCACAGGCAACTTCAGCGCCACAGCCATTTTCAGATAGCCCTCAATGCAAAGGCTCTAGACGCAAATATTGGTGTGAGAGCTAATTCAATCAAGGAAACACTGCATGTTGGTGAAGGGCATATTGAAGAAGGATCAGCCGAGTGGTTCTTGTGGGAGAACAACTCCATTTGGCTCACTAACTTCACACACCATCAGGCTTCCAAGCAGCTCTCAAGGAAACTCAGTTTTCACACTCTATGCTTAGTGCCCTTTGAGTGCATTATCTAGGAATGAACCTGGTAGAGCATCCCACACAAACGAATGCTCCACATGCGGGTTTCACATGCCACCAACTCCACATTCACAGGAAACTTCAGCGCCACAGCCGTTTTCAGATAGCCCTCAATGCAAAGGCTCTAGACGCAAATATTGGTGTGAGAGCTAATGCAATCAAGGACACACTGCATCTTTCTGAAGGGCATATTGAAGAAGGATCAGCCGAGTGGTTCTTGTGGGAGAACAACTCCATTTGGCTCACTAACTTCACACACCATCAGGCTTCCAAGCAGCTCTCAAGGAAACTCAGTTTTCACACTCTATCCTTAGTGCCCTTTGAGTGCATTATCTAGGAATGAATCTAGTAGAGCATCCCACACAAACGAATGCTCCACATGCGGGTTTCACATGCCACCAACTCCACATTCACAGGCAACTTCAGCGCCACAGCCGTTTTCAGATAGCCCTCAATGCAAAGGCTCTAGACGCAAATATTGGTGTGAGAGCTAATGCAATCAAGGACACACTGCATCTTTCTGAAGGGCATATGAAGAAGGATCAGCCGAGTGGTTCTTGTGGGAGAACAACTCCATTTGGCTCACTAACTTCACACACCATCAGGCTTCCAAGCAGCTCTCAAGGAAACTCAGTTTTCACACTCTATGCTTAGTGCCCTTTGAGTGCATTACCTAGGAATGAACTGGTAGAGCAGCCCACACAAACCAATGCTCCACATGCGGGCTTCACATCCCACCAACTCCACATTCACAGGCAACTTCAGCGCACAGCCGTTTTCAGATAGCCCTCAATGCAAAGGCTCTAGACGCAAATATTGGTGTGAGAGCTAATTCAATCAAGGAAACACTGCATTTGGAGAAGGGCATATTGAAGAAGGATCAGCCGAGTGGTTCTTGTGGGAGAACAACTCCATTTGGCTCACTAACTTCACACACCATCAGGCTTCCAAGCAGCTCTCAAGGAAACTCAGTTTTCACACTCTATGCTTAGTGCCCTTTGAGTGCATTATCTCGGAATGAACCTGGTAGAGCATCCCACACAAACGAATGCTCCACATGCGGGTTTCACATGCCACCAACTCCACATTCACAGGCAACTTCAGCGCCACAGCCATTTTCAGATAGCCCTCAATGCAAAGGCTCTAGATGCAAATATTGGTGTGAGAGCTAATTCAATCAAGGAAACACTGCATGTTGGTGAAGGGCATATTGAAGAAGGATCAGCCGAGTGGTTCTTGTGGGAGAACAACTCCATTTGGCTCACTAACTTCACACACCATCAGGCTTCCAAGCAGCTCTCAAGGAAACTCAGTTTTCACACTCTATGCTTAGTGCCTTTTGAGTGCATTATCTAGGAATGAATCTAGTAGAGCATCCCACACAAACGAATGCTCCACATGCGGGTTTCACATGCCACCAACTCCACATTCACAGGCAACTTCAACGCCACAGCCGTTTTCAGATAGCCCTCAATGCAAAGGCTCTAGACGCAAATATTGGTGTGAGAGCTAATTCAATCAAGGAACCACTGCATGTTGGTGAAGGGCATATTGAAGAAGGATCAGCCGAGTGGTTCTTGTGGGAGAACAACTCCATTTGGCTCACTAGCTTCACACACCATCAGGCTTCCAAGCAGCTCTCAAGGAAACTCAGTTTTCACACTCTATGCTTAGTGCCCTTTCAGTGCCTAGGACTGAAATGAAGCTTGGTGAGCATCCCACACAGACGAATGCTCCACATGCGGGTTTCACATGCCACCAACTCCACATTCACAGGCAACTTCAGCGCCACAGCCGTTTTCAGATAGCCCTCAATGCAAAGGCTCTAGACGCAAATATTGGTGTGAGACCTAATTCAATCAAGGAAACACTGCATGTTGGTGAAGGGCATATTGAAGAAGGATCAGCCGAGTGGTTCTTGTGGGAGAACAAGTCCCTTTGGCTCACTAACTTCACACACCATCAGGCTTCCAAGCAGCTCTCAAGGAAACTCAGTTTTCACACTCTATGCTTAGTGCCCTTTCAGTGCATTATCTAGGAATGAACCTGGTAGAGCATCCCACACAAACGAATGCTCCACATGCGGGTTTCACATGCCACCAACTCCACATTCACAGGCAACTTCAGCGCCACAGCCGTTTTCAGATAGCCCTCAATGCAAAGGCTCTAGACGCAAATATTGGTGTGAGAGCTAATTCAATCAAGGAAACACTGCATGTTGGTGAAGGGCATATTGAAGAAGGATCAGCCGAGTGGTTCTTGTGGGAGAACAACTCCATTTGGCTCACTAACTTCACACACCATCAGGCTTCCAAGCAGCTCTCAAGGAAACTCAGTTTTCACACTCTATGCTTAGTGCCCTTTGAGTGCCTAGGACTGAAATGAAGCTTGGTGAGCATCCCACACAAACGAATGCTCCACATGCGGGTTTCACATGCCACCAACTCCACATTCACAGGCAACTTCAGCGCCACAGCCATTTTCAGATAGCCCTCAATGCAAAGGCTCTAGACGCAAATATTGGTGTGAGAGCTAATTCAATCAAGGAAACACTGCATGTTGGTGAAGAGCATATTGAAAAAGGATCAGACGAGTGGTTCTTGTGGGAGAACAACTCCATTTGGCTCACTAACTTCACACACCATCAGGCTTCCAAGCAGCTCTCAAGGAAACTCAGTTTTCACACTCTATGCTTAGTGCCCTTTGAGTGCATTAGCTAGGAATGAACCTGGTAGAGCATCCCACACAAACGAATGCTCCACATGCGGGTTTCACATGCCACCAACTCCACATTCACAGGCAACTTCAGCGCCACAGCCGTTTTCAGATAGCCCTCAATGCAAAGGCTCTAGACGCAAATATTGGTGTGAGACCTAATTCAATCAAGGCACCACTGCATGTTGCTGAAGGGCATATTGAAGAAGGATCAGCCGAGTGGTTCTTGTGGGAGAACAACTCCATTTGGCTCACTAACTTCACATACCATCAGGCTTCCAAGCAGCTCTCAAGGAAACTCAGTTTTCACACTCTATCCTTAGTGCCTTTTGAGTGCATTATCTAGGAATGAATCTAGTAGAGCATCCCACACGAACGAATGCTCCACATGCGGGTTTCACATGCCACCAACTCCACATTCACAGGCAACTTCAGCGCCACAGCCGTTTTCAGATAGCCCTCACTGCAAAGGCTCTAGACGCAAATATTGGTGTGAGAGCTAATTCAATCAAGGAAACACTGCATGTTGGTGAAGGGCATTTTGAAGAAGGATCAGCCGAGTGGTTCTTGTGGGAGAACAACTCCATTTGGCTCACTAACTTCACACACCATCAGGCTTCCAAGCAGCTCTCAAGGAAACTCAGTTTTCACACTCTATGCTTAGTGCCCTTTGAGTGCCTAGGACTGAAATGAAGCTTGGTGAGCATCCCACACAAACGAATGCTCCACATGCGGGTTTCACATGCCACCAACTCCACATTCACAGGCAACTTCAGCGAATAGGCGTTTTTAGGTAGCCCTCAATGCAAAGGCTCTAGACGCAAATATTGGTGTGAGAGCTAATTCAATCAAGGAAACACTGCATGTTGGTGAAGGGCATATTGAAGAAGGATCAGCCAAGTGGTTCTTGTGGGAGAACAAGTCCCTTTGGCTCACTAACTTCACACACCATCAGGCTTCCAAGCAGCTCTCAAGGAAACTCAGTTTTCACACTCTATGCTTAGTGCCCTTTGAGTGCATTAGCTAGGAATGAACCTGGTAGAGCATCCCACACAAACGAATGCTCCACATGCGGGTTTCACATGCCACCAACTCCACATTCACAGGCAACTTCAGCGCCACAGCCGTTTTCAGATAGCCCTCACTGCAAAGGCTCTAGACGCAAATATTGGTGTGAGAGCTAATTCAATCAAGGAAACACTGCATGTTGGTGAAGGGCATATTGAAGAAGGATCAGCCGAGTGGTTCTTGTGGGAGAACAACTCCATTTGGCTCACTAACTTCACACACCATCAGGCTTCCAAGCAGCTCTCAAGGAAACTCAGTTTTCACACTCTATGCTTAGTGCCCTTTGAGTACATTATCTAGGAAAGAACGTGGTAGAGCATCCCACACAAACGAATGCTCCACATGCGGGTTTCACATGCCACCAACTCCACATTCACAGGCAACTTCAGCGCCACAGCCGTTTTCAGATAGCCCTCAATGCAAAGGCTCTAGACGCAAATATTGGTGTGAGACCTAATTCAATCAAGGAACCACTGCATGTTGCTGAAGGGCATATTGAAGAAGGATCAGCCGAGTGGTTCTTGTGGGAGAACAACTCCATTTGGCTCACTAACTTCACATACCATCAGGCTTCCAAGCAGCTCTCAAGGAAACTCAGTTTTCACACTCTATGCTTAGTGCCTTTTGAGTGCATTATCTAGGAATGAATCTAGTAGAGCATCCACACGAACGAATGCTACACATGCGGGTTTCACATGCCACCAACTCCACATTCACAGGCAACTTCAGTGCCACAGCCATTTTCAGATAGCCCTCAATGCAAAGGCTCTAGACGCAAATATTGGTGTGAGAGCTAATTCAATCAAGGAAACACTGCATGTTGGTGAAGGGCATATTGAAGAAGGATCAGCCGAGTGGTTCTTGTGGGAGAACAACTCCATTTGGCTCATTAACTTCACACACCATCAGGCTTCCAAGCAGCTCTCAAGGAAACTCAGTTTTCACACTCTATGCTTAGTGCCCTTTGAGTGCCTAGGACTGAAATGAAGCTTGGTGAGCATCCCACACAAACGAATGCTCCACATGCGGGTTTCACATGCCACCAACTCCACATTCACAGGCAACTTCAGCGCCACAGCCGTTTTCAGATAGCCCTCAATGCAAAGGCTCTAGACGCAAATATTGGTGTGAGAGCTAATTCAATCAAGGAAACACTGCATGTTGGTGAAGGGCATATTGAAGAAGGATCAGCCAAGTGGTTCTTGTGGGAGAACAACTCCATTTGGCTCACTAACTTCACACACCATCAGGCTTCCAAGCATCTCTCAAGGAAACTCAGTTTTCACACTCTATGCTTAGTGCCCTTTCACTGCATTATCTAGGAATGAACCTGGTAGAGCATCCCACACAAACGAATGCTCCACATGCGGGTTTCACATGCCACCAACTCCACATTCACAGGCAACTTCAGCGCCACAGCCGTTTTCAGATAGCCCTCAATGCAAAGGCTCTAGACGCAAATATTGGTGTGAGAGCTAATTCAATCAAGGAAACACTGCATGTTGGTGAAGGGCATATTGAAGAAGGATCAGCCGAGTGGTTCTTGTGGGAGAACAACTCCATTTGGCTCACTAACTTCACACACCATCAGGCTTCCAAGCAGCTCTCAAGGAAACTCAGTTTTCACACTCTATGCTTAGTGCCCTTTGAGTGCATTATCTAGGAATGAACCTGGTAGAGCATCCCACACAAACCAATGCTCCACATGCGGGTTTCACATGCCACCAACTCCACATTCACAGGCAACTTCAGCGCCACAGCCGTTTTCAGATAGCCCTCAATGCAAAGGCTCTAGACGCAAATATTGGTGTGAGAGCTAATTCAATCAAGAAAACACTGCATGTTGGTGAAGGCCATATTGAAGAAGAATCAGCCGAGTGGTTCTTGTGGGAGAACAACTCCATTTGGCTCACTAACTTCACACACCATCAGGCTTCCAAGCAGCTCTCAAGGAAACTCAGTTTTCACACTCTATGCTTAGTGCCCTTTGAGTGCATTATCTAGGAATGAACCTGGTAGAGCATCCCACACAAACGAATGCTCCACATGCGGGTTTCACATGCCACCAACTCCACATTCACAGGCAACTTCAGCGAATAGGCGTTTTCAGGTAGCCCTCAATGCAAAGGCTCTAGACGCAAATATTGGTGTGAGAGCTAATTCAATCAAGGAAACACTGCATGTTGGTGAAGGGCATATTGAAGAAGGATCAGCCAAGTGGTTCTTGTGGGAGAACAAGTCCCTAAGCTCACTAACTTCACACACCATCAGGCTTCCAAGCAGCTCTCAAGGAAACTCAGTTTTCACACTCTATGCTTAGTGCCCTTTGAGTGCATTAGCTAGGAATGAACCTGGTAGAGCATCCCACACAAACCAATGCTCCACATGCGGGTTTCACATGCCACCAACTCCACATTCACAGGCAACTTCAGCGCCACAGCCATTTTCAGATAGCCCTCAATGCAAAGGCTCTAGACGCAAATATTGGTGTGAGAGCTAATTCAATCAAGGAAACACTGCATGTTGGTGAAGGGCATATTGAAGAAGGATCAGCCGAGTGGTTCTTGTGGGAGAACAACTCCATTTGGCTCACTAACTTCACACACCATCAGGCTTCCAAGCAGCTCTCAAGGAAACTCAGTTTTCACACTCTATGCTTAGTGCCCTTTGAGTGCATTATCTAGGAATGAACCTGGTAGAGCATCCCACACAAACGAATGCTCCACATGCGGGTTTCACATGCCACCAACTCCACATTCACAGGAAACTTCAGCGCCACAGCCGTTTTCAGATAGCCCTCAATGCAAAGGCTCTAGACGCAAATATTGGTGTGAGAGCTAATTCAATCAAGGAAACACTGCATGTTGGTGAAGGGCATATTGAAGAAGGATCAGCCAAGTGGTTCTTGTGGGAGAACAACTCCATTCGGCTCACTAACTTCGCACACCATCAGGCTTCCAAGCAGCTCTCAAGGAAACTCAGTTTTCACACTCTATGCTTAGTGCCCTTTGAGTGCATTATCTAGGAATGAATCTAGTAGAGCATCCCACACAAACGAATGCTCCACATGCGGGTTTCACATGCCACCAACTCCACATTCACAGGCAACTTCAGCGCCACAGCCGTTTTCAGATAGCCCTCAATGCAAAGGCTCTAGACGCAAATATTGGTGTGAGAGCTAATTCAATCAAGGAAACACTGCATGTTGGTGAAGGGCATATTGAAGAAGGATCAGCCGAGTGTTTCTTGTGGGAGAACAACTCCATTTGGCTCACTAACTTCACACACCATCAGGCTTCCAAGCAGCTCTCAAGGAAACTCAGTTTTCACACTCTAGGCTTAGTGCCCTTTGAGTGCATTATCTAGGAATGAACCTGGTAGAGCATCCCACACAAACGAATGCTCCACATGCGGGTTTCACATGCCACCAACTCCACATTCACAGGCAACTTCAGCGCCACAGCCGTTTTCAGATAGCCCTCAATGCAAAGGCTCCAGACGCAAATATTGGTGTGAGAGCTAATTCAATCAAGGAAACACTGCATGTTGGTGAAGGGCATATTGAAGAAGGATCAGCGAAGTGGTTCTTGTGGGAGAACAACTCCATTTGGCTCACTAACTTCACACACCATCAGGCTTCCAAGCAGCTCTCAAGGAAACTCAGTTTTCACACTCTATGCTTAGTGCCCTTTGAGTGCATTATCTAGGAATGAATCTAGTAGAGCATCCCACACAAACGAATGCTCCACATGCGGGTTTCACATGCCACCAACTCCACATTCACAGGCAACTTCAGCGCCACAGTCGTTTTCAGATAGCCCTCAATGCAAAGGCTCTAGACGCAAATATTGGTGTGAGAGCTAATTCAATCAAGGAAACACTGCATGTTGGTGAAGGGCATATTGAAGAAGGATCAGCCGAGTGTTTCTTGTGAAAGAACAACACCCTTTGGCACACTAACTTCACACACCATCAGGCTTCCAAGCAGCTCTCAAGGAAACTCAGTTTTCACACTCTATGCTTAGTGCCCTTTGAGTGCCTAGGACTGAAATGAAGCTTGGTGAGCATCCCACACAAACGAATGCTCCACATGCGGGTTTCACATGCCACCAACTCCACATTCACAGGCAACTTCAGCGCCACAGCCGTTGTCAGATAGCCCTCAATGCAAAGGCTCTAGACGCAAATATTGGTGTGAGAGCTAATTCAATCAAGGAAACACTGCATGTTGGTGAAGGGCATATTGAAGAGGGATCAGCCGAGTGGTTCTTGTGAAAGAACAACTCCATTTGGCTCACTAACTTCACACACCATCAGGCTTCCAAGCAACTCTCAAGGAAACTCAGTTTTCACACTCTATGCTTAGTGCCCTTTGAGTGCTTTATCTAGGAATGAACCTGGTAGAACATCCCACACAAACGAATGCTCCACATGCGGGTTTCACATGCCACCAACTCCACATTCACAGGCAACTTCAGCGCCACAGCCGTTTTCAGATAGCCCTCAATGCAAAGGCTCTAGACGCAAATATTGGTGTGAGAGCTAATTCAATCAAGGAAACACTGCATGTTGGTGAAGGGCATATTGAAGAAGGAGCAGCCGAGTGGTTCTTGTGGGAGAACAACTCCATTTGGCTCACTAACTTCACACACCATCAGGCTTCCAAGCAGCTCTCAAGGAAACTCAGTTTTCACACTCTATGCTTAGTGCCCTTTGAGTGCATTATCTAGGAATGAACCTGGTAGAGCATCCCACACAAACGAATGCTCCACATGCGGGTTTCACATGCCACCAACTCCACATTCACAGGCAACTTCAGCGCCACAGCCGTTTTCAGATAGCCCTCAATGCAAAGGCTCCAGACGCAAATATTGGTGTGAGAGCTAATTCAATCAAGGAAACACTGCATGTTGGTGAAGGGCATATTGAAGAAGGATCAGCGAAGTGGTTCTTGTGGGAGAACAACTCCATTTGGCTCACTAACTTCACACACCATCAGGCTTCCAAGCAGCTCTCAAGGAAACTCAGTTTTCACACTCTATGCTTAGTGCCCTTTGAGTGCATTATCTAGGAATGAATCTAGTAGAGCATCCCACACAAACGAATGCTCCACATGCGGGTTTCACATGCCACCAACTCCACATTCACAGGCAACTTCAGCGCCACAGTCGTTTTCAGATAGCCCTCAATGCAAAGGCTCTAGACGCAAATATTGGTGTGAGAGCTAATTCAATCAAGGAAACACTGCATGTTGGTGAAGGGCATATTGAAGAAGGATCAGCCGAGTGTTTCTTGCGAAAGAACAACACCCTTTGGCACACTAACTTCACACACATCAGGCTTCCAAGCAGCTCTCAAGGAAACTCCAGTTTTCACACTCTATGCTTAGTGCCCTTTGAGTGCCTAGGACTGAAATGAAGCTTGGTGAGCATCCCACACAAACGAATGCTCCACATGCGGGTTTCACATGCCACCAACTCCACATTCACAGGCAACTTCAGCGCCACAGCTGTTTCAGATAGCCCTCAATGCAAAGGCTCTAGGACGCAAATATTGGTGTGAGAGCTAATTCAATCAAGGAAACACTGCATCTTGCTGAAGGGCATATTGAAGAAGGATCAGCCGAGTGGTTCTTGTGGGAGAACAACTCCATTCGGCTCACTAACTTCACACACAATCAGGCTTCCAAGCAGCTCTCAAGGAAACTCAGTTTTCACACTCTATGCTTAGTGCCCTTTGTGTGCATTATCTAGGAATGAACCTGGTAGAGCATCCCACACAAACGAATGCTCCACATGCGGGTTTCACATGCCACCAACTCCACATTCACAGGCAACTTCAGCGCCACAGCCGTTTTCAGATAGCCCTCAATGCAAAGGCTCTAGACGCAAATATTGGTGTGAGAGCTAATTCAATCAAGGAAACACTGCATGTTGGTGAAGGGCATATTGAAGAAGGATCAGCCGAGTGGTTCTTGTGGGAGAACAACTCCATTCGGCTCACTAACTTCGCACACCATCAGGCTTCCAAGCAGCTCTCAAGGAAACTCAGTTTTCACACTCTATGCTTAGTGCCCTTTGAGTGCATTATCTAGGAATGAACCTGGTAGAGCATCCCACACAAACGAATGCTCCACATGCGGGGTTTCACATGCCACCAACTCCACATTCACAGGCAACTTCAGCGCCACAGCCGTTTTCAGATAGCCCTCAATGCAAAGGCTCTAGACGCAAATATTGGTGTGAGAGCTAATTCAATCAAGGAAACACTGCATGTTGGTGAAGGGCATATTGAAGAAGGATCAGCGAAGTGTTCTTGTGGGAGAACAACTCCATTTGGCTCACTAACTTCACACACCATCAGCTTCCAAGCAGCTCTCAAGAAACTCAGTTTTCACACTCTATGCTTAGTGCCCTTTGAGTGCATTATCTAGGAATGAATCTAGTAGAGCATCCCACACAAACAAATGCTCCACATGCGGGTTTCACATGCCACCAACTCCACATTCACAGGCAACTTCAGCGCCACAGCCGTTTTCAGATAGCCCTCAATGCAAAGTCTCTAGACGCAAATATTGGTGTGAGAGCTAATTCAATCAAGGAAACACTGCATGTTGGTGAAGGGCATATTGAAGAAGGATCAGCCGAGTGTTTCTTGTGAAAGAACAACACCCTTTAGCACACTAACTTCACACACCATCAGGCTTCCAAGCAGCTCTCAAGGAAACTCAGTTTTCACACTCTATGCTTAGAGCCCTTTGAGTGCCTAGGACTGAAATAAAGCTTGGTGAGCATCCCACACAAAGGAATGCTCCACATGCGGGTTTCACATGCCACCAACTCCACATTCACAGGCAACTTCAGCGCCACAGCCGTTGTCAGATAGCCCTCAATGCAAAGGCTCTAGACGCAAATATTGGTGTGAGAGCTAATTCAATCAAGGAACCACTGCATGTTGGTGAAGGGCATATTGAAGAAGGATCAGCTGAGTGGTTCTTGTGGGAGAACAACTCCATTCGGCTCACTAACTTCGCACACCATCAGGCTTCCAAGCAGCTCTCAAGGAAACTCAGTTTTCACACT